>NW_025959136.1:0-39510 GCF_023159225.1 Perognathus longimembris pacificus | reverse complement strand
CTTTCCCCTGTGTAATTACCTAAACAAGCTCCAGCTGTTTTTATTCTCAGAAGGTTTACTCCCTGATATACAGCTGCCTACCCCCTTCGTAAGTGGAGTTCCTAAATGAGCTTTTTTCTCTGTTCCCTCACCACAATCCAGATTCTTTTGGGGAGTTACCAGTACAGTAACCATCCCAGGAAGTACTTAATTTATTAAGCTACTGCTTTTCTTAATCTCAGTGGAGATATTTACTGATAAACAGCTACCTACGCAGCATGTTCATGTCGTTCCTAAATGAGCTTTTATCTCTCTCCCCTCACCACAAATCAGATTCTTCTGAGGAGTTCCCAGTACATTATCCTTTCCCCTGTGTAATTACCTTAACAAGCTCCAGCTGTTTTTATTCTCAGAAGGTTTACTCCCTGATATACAGCTGCCTACCCCCTCGTAATGCAGGTCCTAAATGAGCTTTTTTCTCTGTTCCCTCACCACAATCCAGATTCTTTTGGGGAGTTACCAGTACAGTAACCATACCAGGACGTAATTAATTTATTAAGCTACTGCTTTTCTTAATCTCAGTGGAGATATTTACTGATAAACAGCTACCTACACAGCATGTTCATGACTTCCTAAATGAGCTTTTATCTCTCTCCCCTCACCACAAATCAGATTCTTCTGAGGAGTTCCCAGTACATTATAATTCCCCTGTGTAATTACCTTAACAATCTCCAGCTGTTTTTATTCTCAGAAGGTTTACTCCCTGATATACAGCTGCCTACCCCCTCAGTAAGTGCAGGTCCTAAATGAGCTTTTTTCTCTGTTCCCTCACCACAATCCAGATTCTTTTGGGGAGTTACCAGTACAGTAACCATACCAGAAGTACTTAATTTATTAAGCTACTGCTTTTTTAATCTCAGTGGAGATATTTACTGATAAACAGCTACCTACGCAGCATGTTCATGTCGTTCCTAAATGAGCTTTTATCTCTCTCCCCTCACCACAAATCAGATTCTTCTTAGGAGTTCCCAGTACATTATCCTTTCCCCTGTGTAATTACCTTAACAAGCTCCAGCTGCTTTTTATTCTCAGAAGTTTTACTCCCTGATATACAGCTGCCTACCCCTTCGTAAGTGCAGGTCCTAAATGAGCTTTTTTCTCTGTTCTCCTCACCACAATCCAGATTCTTTTGGGGAGTTACCAGTACAGTAACCATACCAGGAAGTAATGAATTTATTAAGCTACTGCTTTTCTTAATCTCAGTGGAGATATTTACTGATAAACAGCTACCTACGCAGCATGTTCATGTCGTTCCTAAATGAGCTTTTATCTCTCTCCCCTCACCACAAATCAGATTCTTCTGAGGAGTTCCCAGTACATTATCCTTTCCCCTGTGTAATTACCTTAACAAGCTCCAGCTGTTTTTATTCTCAGAAGGTTTACTCCCTGATATACAGCTGCCTACCCCCTTCGTAAGTGCAGGTCCTAAATGAGCTTTTTTCTCTGTTCCCTCACCACAATCCAGATTCTTTTGGGGAGTTACCAGTACAGTAACCATACCAGGAAGTACTTAATTTATTAAGCTACTGCTTTTCTTAATCTCAGTGGAGATATTTACTGATAAACAGCTACCTACGCAGCATGTTCATGTCGTTCCTAAATGAGCTTTTATCTCTCTCCCCTCACCACAAATCAGATTCTTCTGAGGAGTTCCCAGTACATTATCCTTTCCCCTGTGTAATTACCTTAACAAGCTCCAGCTGTTTTTATTCTCAGAAGGTTTACTCCCTGATATACAGCTGCCTACCCCCTTCGTAAGTGCAGGTCCTAAATGAGCTTTTTTCTCTGTTCCCTCACCACAATCCAGATTCTTTTGGGGAGTTACCAGTACAGTAACCATACCAGGAAGTACTTAATTTATTAAGCTACTGCTTTTCTTAATCTCAGTGGAGATATTTACTGATAAACAGCTACCTACTCAGCATGTTCATGTCGTTCCTAAATGAGCTTTTATCTCTCTCCCCTCACCACAAATCAGATTCTTTTGAGGAGTTCCCAGTACATTATCCTTTCCCCTGTGTAATTACCTTAACAAGCTCCAGCTGTTTTTATTCTCAGAAGGTTTACTCCCTGATATACAGCTGCCTACCCCCTTCGTAAGTGCAGGTCCTAAATGAGCTTTTTTCTCTGTTCCCTCACCACAATCCAGATTCTTTTGGGGAGTTACCAGTACATTAACCATACCAGGAAGTACTTAATTTATTAAGCTACTGCTTTCTTAATCTCAGTGGAGATATTTACTGATAAACAGCTACCTACGCAGCATGTTCATGTCGTTCCTAAATGAGCTTTTATCTCTCTCCCCTCACCACAAATCAGATTCTTCTGAGGAGTTCCCGGTACATTATCCTTTCCCCTGTGTAATTACCTTAACAAGCTCCAGCTGTTTTTATTCTCAGAAGGTTTACTCACTGATATACAGCTGACTACCCCTTCGTAAGTGCAGGTCCTAAATGAGCTTTTTTCTCTGTTCCCTCACCACAATCCAGATTCTTTTGGGGTGTTACCAGTACCGTAACCATACCAGGAAGTACGTAATTTATTAAGCTACTGCTTTTCTTAATCTCAGTGGAGATATTTACTGATAAACAGCTACCTACGCAGCATGTTCATGTCGTTCCTAAATGAGCTTTTTTCTCTCTCCCCTCACCACAAATCAGATTCTTCTGAGGAGTTCCCAGTACATTATCCTTTCCCCTGTGTAATTACCTTAACAAGCTCCAGCTGTTTTTATTCTCAGAAGGTTTACTCACTGATATACAGCTGCCTACCCCCTTCGTAAGTGCGGTCCTAAATGAGCTTTTTTCTCTTCCCTCACCACAATCCAGATTCTTTTGGGGAGTTACCAGTACAGTAACCATACCAGGAAGTACTTAATTTATTAAGCTACTTCTTTTCTTAATCTCAGTGGAGATATTTACTGATAAACAGCTACGTACGCAGCATGTTCATGTCGTTCCTAAATGAGCTTTTATCTCTCTCCCCTCACCACAAATCAGATTCTTCTGAGGAGTTCCCAGTACATTATCCTTTCCCCTGTGTAATTACCTTAACAAGCTCCAGCTGTTTTTATTCTCAGAAGGTTTACTCCCTGATATACAGCTGCCTACCCCCTTCGTAAGTGCAGGTCCTAAATGAGCTTTTTTCTCTGTTCCCTCACCACAATCCAGATTCTTTTGGGGAGTTACCAGTACAGTAACCATACCAGGAAGTACTTAATTTATTAAGCTACTGCTTTTCTTAATCTCAGTGGAGATATTTACTGATAAACAGCTACCTACGCAGCATGTTCATGTCGTTCCTAAATGAGCTTTTATCTCTCTCCCCTCACCACAAATCAGATTCTTCTGAGGAGTTCCCAGTACATTATCCTTTCCCCTGTGTAATTACCTTAACAAGCTCCAGCTGTTTTTATTCTCAGAAGGTTTACTCCCTGATATACAGCTGCCTACCCCTTCGTAAGTGCAGGTCCTAAATGAGCTTTTTTCTCTGTTCCCTCACCACAATCCAGATTCTTTTGGGGAGTTACCAGTACAGTAACCATACCAGGAAGTACTTAATTTATTAAGCTACTGCTTTTCTTAATCTCAGTGGAGATATTTACTGATAAACAGCTACCTACGCAGCATGTTCATGTCGTTCCTAAATGAGCTTTTATCTCTCTCCCCTCACCACAAATCAGATTCTTCTGAGGAGTTCCCAGTACTTATCCTTTCCCCTGTGTAATTACCTTAACAAGCTCCAGCTGTTTTTATTCTCAGAAGGTTTACTCCCTGATATACAGCTGCCTACCCCCTTCGTAAGTGCAGGTCCTAAATGAGCTTTTTTCTCTGTTCCCTCACCACAATCCAGATTCTTTTGGGGAGTTACCAGTACAGTAACCATACCAGGACGTACTTAATTTATTAAGCTACTGCTTTTCTTAATCTCATGGAGATATTTACTGATAAACAGCTACATACGCAGCATGTTCATGTCGTTCCTAAATGAGCTTTTATCTCTCTCCCCTCACCACAAATCAGATTCTTCTGAGGAGTTCCCAGTACATTATCCTTTCCCCTGTGTAATTACCTTAACAAGCTCCAGCTGTTTTTATTCTCAGAAGGTTTACTCCCTGATATACAGCTGCTTACCCCCTTCGTAAGTGCAGGTCCTAAATGAGCTTTTTTCTCTGTTCCCTCACCACAATCCAGATCTTTTGGGGAGTTACCAGTACAGTAACCATACCAGGAAGTACTTAATTTATTAAGCTACTGCTTTTCTTAATCTCAGTGGAGATATTTACTGATAAACAGCTACCTACGCAGCATGTTCATGTCGTTCCTAAATGAGCTTTTATCTCTCTCCCCTCACCACAAATCAGATTCTTCTGAGGAGTTCCCAGTACATTATCCTTTCCCCTGTGTAATTACCTTAACAAGCTCCAGCTGTTTTTATTCTCAGAAGGTTTACTCCCTGATATAGCTGCCTACCCCCTTCGTAAGTGCAGGTCCTAAATGAGCTTTTTTCTCTGTTCCCTCACCACAATCCAGATTCTTTTGGGGAGTTACCAGTACAGTAACCACACCAGGAAGTACTTAATTTATTAAGCTACTGCTTTTCTTAATCTCAGTGGAGATATTTACTGATAAACAGCTACCTACGCAGCATGTTCATGTCGTTCCTAAATGAGCTTTTATCTCTCTCCCCTCACCACAAATCAGATTCTTCTGAGGAGTTCCCAGTACATTATCCTTTCCCCTGTGTAATTACCTTAACAAGCTCCAGCTGATTTTATTCTCAGAAGGTTTACTCCCTGATATACTGCTGCCTACCCCCTTCGTAAGTGCAGGTCCTAAATGAGCTTTTTTCTCTGTTCCCTCACCACAATCCAGATTCTTTTGGGGAGTTACCAGTACAGTAACCATACCAGGAAGTACTTAATTTATTAAGCTACTGCTTTTCTTAATCTCAGTGGAGATATTTACTGATAAACAGCTACCTACGCAGCATGTTCATGTCGTTCCTAAATGAGCTTTTATCTCTCTCCCCTCACCACAAATCAGATTCTTCTGAGGAGTTCCCAGTACATTATCCTTTCCCCTGTGTAATTACCTTAACAAGCTCCAGCTGTTTTTATTCTCAGAAGGTTTACTCCCTGATATACAGCTGCCTACCCCCTTCGTAAGTGCAGGTCCTAAATGAGCTTTTTTCTCTGTTCCCTCACCACAATCCAGATTCTTTTGGGGAGTTACCAGTACAGTAACCATACCAGGAAGTACTTAATTTATTAAGCTACTGCTTTTCTTAATCTCAGTGGAGATATTTACTGATAAACAGCTACCTACGCAGCATGTTCATGTCGTTCCTAAATGAGCTTTTATCTCTCTCCCCTCACCACAAATCAGATTCTTCTGAGGAGTTCCCAGTACATTATCCTTTCCCTGTGTAATTACCTTAACAAGCTCCAGCTGTTTTTATTCTCAGAAGGTTTACTCCCTGATATACAGCTGCCTACCCCTTCGTAAGTGCAGGTCCTAAATGAGCTTTTTTCTCTGTTCCCTCACCACAATCCAGATTCTTTTGGGGAGTTACCAGTACAGTAACCATACCAGGAAGTACTTAATTTATTAAGCTACTGCTTTTCTTAATCTCAGTGGAGATATTTACTGATAAACAGCTACCTACGCAGCATGTTCATGTCGTTCCTAAATGAGCTTTTATCTCTCTCCCCTCACCACAAATCAGATTCTTCTGAGGAGTTCCCAGTACATTATCCTTTCCCCTGTGTAATTACCTTAACAAGCTCCAGCTGTTTTTATTCTCAGAAGGTTTACTCCCTGATATACAGCTGCCTACCCCCTTCGTAAGTGCAGGTCCTAAATGAGCTTTTTTCTCTGTTCCCTCACCACAATCCAGATTCTTTTGGGGAGTTACCAGTACAGTAACCATACCAGGAAGTACTTAATTTATTAAGCTACTGCTTTCTTAATCTCAGTGGAGATATTTACTGATAAACAGCTACCTACGCAGCATGTTCATGTCGTTCCTAAATGAGCTTTTATCTCTCTCCCCTCACCACAAATCAGATTCTTCTGAGGAGTTCCCAGTACATTATCCTTTCCCCTGTGTAATTACCTTAACAAGCTCCAGCTGTTTTTATTCTCAGAAGGTTTACTCCCTGATATACAGCTGCCTACCCCCTTCGTAAGTGCAGGTCCTAAATGAGCTTTTTTCTCTGTTCCCTCACCACAATCCAGATTCTTTTGGGGAGTTACCAGTACAGTAACCATACCAGGAAGTACTTAATTTATTAAGCTACTGCTTTTCTTAATCTCAGTGGAGATATTTACTGATAAACAGCTACCTACGCAGCATGTTCATGTCGTTCCTAAATGAGCTTTTATCTCTCTCCCCTCACCACAAATCAGATTCTTCTGAGGAGTTCCCAGTACATTATCCTTTCCCCTGTGTAATTACCTTAACAAGCTCCAGCTGTTTTTATTCTCAGAAGGTTTACTCCCTGATATACAGCTGCCTACCCCCTTCGTAATGCAGGTCCTAAATGAGCTTTTTTCTCTGTTCCCTCACCACAATCCAGATTCTTTTGGGGAGTTACCAGTACAGTAACCATACCAGGAAGTACTTAATTTATTAAGCTACTGCTTTTCTTAATCTCAGTGGAGATATTTACTGATAAACAGCTACCTACGCAGCATGTTCATGTCGTTCCTAAATGAGCTTTTATCTCTCTCCCCTCACCACAAATCAGATTCTTCTGAGGAGTTCCCAGTACATTATCCTTTCCCCTGTGTAATTACCTTAACAAGCTCCAGCTGTTTTTATTCTCAGAAGGTTTACTCCCTGATATACAGCTGCCTACCCCTTCGTAAGTGCAGGTCCTAAATGAGCTTTTTTCTCTGTTCCCTCACCACAATCCAGATTCTTTTGGGGAGTTACCAGTACAGTAACCATACCAGGAAGTACTTAATTTATTAAGCTACTGCTTTTCTTAATCTCAGTGGAGATATTTACTGATAAACAGCTACCTACCAGCATGTTCATGTCGTTCCTAATGAGCTTTTATCTCTCTCCCCTCACCACAAATCAGATTCTTCTGAGGAGTTCCCAGTACATTATCCTTTCCCCTGTGTAATTACCTTAACAAGCTCCAGCTGTTTTTATTCTCAGAAGGTTTACTCCCTGATATACAGCTGCCTACCCCCTTCGTAAGTGCAGGTCCTAAATGAGCTTTTTTCTCTGTTCCCTCACCACAATCCAGATTCTTTTGGGGAGTTACCAGTACAGTAACCATACCAGGAAGTACTTAATTTATTAAGCTACTGCTTTTCTTAATCTCAGTGGAGATATTTACTGATAAACAGCTACCTACGCAGCATGTTCATGTCGTTCCTAAATGAGCTTTTTCTCTCTCCCCTCACCACAAATCAGATTCTTCTGAGGAGTTCCCAGTACATTATCCTTTCCCCTGTGTAATTACCTTAACAAGCTCCAGCTGTTTTTATTCTCAGAAGGTTTACTCCCTGATATACAGCTGCCTAACCCTTCGTAAGTGCAGGTCCTAAATGAGCTTTTTCTCTCTTCCCTCACCACAATCCAGATTCTTTTGGGGAGTTACCAGTACAGTAACCATACCAGGAAGTACTTAATTTATTAAGCTACTGCTTTTCTTAATCTCAGTGGAGATATTTACTGATAAACAGCTACCTACGCAGCATGTTCATGTCGTTCCTAAATGAACTTTTATCTCTCTCCCCTCACCACAAATCAGATTCTTCTGAGGAGTTCCCAGTACATTATCCTTTCCCCTGTGTAATTGCCTTAACAAGCTCCAGCTGTTTTTATTCTCAGAAGGTTTACTCCCTGATATACAGCTGCCTACCCCCTTCGTAAGTGCAGGTCCTAAATGAGCTTTTTTCTCTGTTCCCTCACCACAATCCAGATTCTTTTGGGGAGTTACCAGTACAGTAACCATACCAGGAAGTACTTAATTTATTAAGCTACTGCTTTTCTTAATCTCAGTGGAGATATTTACTGATAAACAGCTACCTACGCAGCATGTTCATGTCGTTCCTAAATGAGCTTTTATTCTCTCTCCCCTCACCACAAATCAGATTCTTCTGAGGAGTTCCCAGTACATTATCCTTTCCCCTGTGTAATTACCTTAACAAGCTCCAGCTGTTTTTATTCTCAGAAGGTTTACTCCCTGATATACAGCTGCCTACCCCCTTCGTAAGTGCAGGTCCTAAATGAGCTTTTTTCTCTGTTCCCAACCACAATCCAGATTCTTTTGGGGAGTTACCAGTACAGTAACCATACCAGGAAGTACTTAATTTATTAAGCTACTGCTTTTCTTAATCTCAGTGGAGATATTTACTGATAAACAGCTACCTACGCCAGCATGTTCATGTCGTTCCTAAATGAGCTTTTATCTCTCTCCCCTCACCACAAATCAGATTCTTCTGAGGAGTTCCCAGTACATTATCCTTTCCCCTGTGTAATTACCTTAACAAGCTCCAGCTGTTTTTATTCTCAGAAGGTTTACTCCCTGATATACAGCTGCCTACCCCCTTCGTAAGTGCAGGTCCTAAATGAGCTTTTTTCTCTGTTCCCTCACCACAATCCAGATTCTTTTGGGGAGTTACCAGTACAGTAACCATACCAGGAAGTACTTAATTTATTAAGCTACTGCTTTTCTTAATCTCAGTGGAGATATTTACTGATAAACAGCTACCTACGCAGCATGTTCATGTCGTTCCTAAATGAGCTTTTATCTCTCTCCCCTACCACAAATCAGATTCTTCTGAGGAGTTCCCAGTACATTATCCTTTCCCCTGTGTAATTACCTTAACAAGCTCCAGCTGTTTTTATTCTCAGAAGGTTTACTCCCTGATATACAGCTGCCTACCCCTTCGTAAGTGCAGGTCCTAAATGAGCTTTTTTCTCTGTTCCCTCACCACAATCCAGATTCTTTTGGGGAGTTACCAGTACAGTAACCATACCAGGAAGTACTTAATTTATTAAGCTACTGCTTTTCTTAATCTCAGTGGATATTTACTGATAAACAGCTACCTACGCAGCATGTTCATGTCGTTCCTAAATGAGCTTTTATCTCTCTCCCCTCACCAAAAATCAGATTCTTCTGAGGAGTTCCCAGTACATTATCCTTTCCCCTGTGTAATTACCTTAACAAGCTCCAGCTGTTTTTATTCTCAGAAGGTTTACTCCCTGATATACAGCTGCCTACCCCCTTCGTAAGTGCAGGTCCTAAATGAGCTTTTTTCTCTGTTCCCTCACCACAATCCAGATTCTTTTGGGGAGTTACCAGTACAGTAACCATACCAGGAAGTACTTAATTTATTAAGCTACTGCTTTTCTTAATCTCAGTGGAGATATTTACTGATAAACAGCTACCTACCCAGCATGTTCATGTCGTTTAATGAGCTTTAATCTCACTCCCCTCACCACAAATCAGATTCTTCTGAGGAGTTCCCTGTACTTTATCCTTTCCCCTGTGTAATTACCTTAACAAGCTCCAGCTGTTTTTATTCTCAGAAGGTTTACTCCCTGATATACAGCTGCCTACCCCCTTCGTAAGTGCAGGTCCTAAATGAGCTTTTTTCTCTGTTCCCTCACCACAATCCAGATTCTTTTGGGGAGTTACCAGTACAGTAACCATACCAGGAAGTACTAAATTTATTAAGCTACTGCTTTTCTTAATCTCAGTGGAGATATTTACTGATAAACCGCTACCTAAGCAGCATGTTCATGTCGTTCATAAATGAGCTTTTTTCTCTCTCCCCTCACCACAAATCAGATTCTTCTGAGGAGTTCCCGATACATTATCCTTTCCCCTGTGTAATTACCTTAACAAGCTCCAGCTGTTTTTATTCTCAGAAGGTTTACTCACTGATATACAGCTGCCTAACCCCTTCGCAAGTGCAGGTCCTAAATGAGCTTTTTTCTCTCTTCCCTCACCACAATCCAGATTCTTTTGGGGAGTTACCAGTACAGTAACCATACCAGGAAGTACTTAATTTATTACGCTACTTCTTTTCTTAATCTCAGTGGAGATATTTACTGATAAACAGCTACCTACGCAGCATGTTCATTTCGTTCCTAAATGAGCTTTTATCTCTCTCCCCTCACCACAAATCAGATTCTTCTGAGGAGTTCCCAGTACTTGATAATTTCCCCTGTGTAATTGCCTTAACAAGCTCCAGCTGTTTTTATTCTCAGAAGGTTTACTCCCTGATATACAGCTGCCTACCCCCTTCGTAAGTGCAGGTCCTAAATGAGCTTTTTTCTCTGTTCCCTCACCACAATCCAGATTCTTTTGGGGAGTTACTAGTACAGTAACCATACCAGGAAGTACTTAATTTATTAAGCTACTGCTTTTCTTAATCTCAGTGGAGATATTTACTGATAAACAGCTACCTACGCAGCATGTTCATGTCGTTCCTAAATGAGCTTTTTTCTCTCTCCCCTCACCACAAATCAGATTCTTCTGAGGAGTTCCCGTACATTATCCTTTCCCCTGTGTAATTACCTTAACAAGCTCCAGCTGTTTTTATTCTCAGAAGGTTTACTCCCTGATATACAGCTGCCTACCCCCTTCGTAAGTGCAGGTCCTAAATGAGCTTTTTTCTCTGTTCCCTCACCACAATCCAGATTCTTTTGGGGAGTTACTAGTACAGTAACCATACCAGGAAGTACTTAATTTATTAAGCTACTGCTTTTCTTAATCTCAGTGGAGATATTTACTGATAAACAGCTACCTACGCAGCATGTTCATGTCGTTCCTAAATGAGCTTTTTTCTCTCTCCCCTCACCACAAATAAGATTCTTCTGAGGAGTTCCCGGTACATTATCCTTTCCCCTGTGTAATTACCTTAACAAACTCCAGCTGTTTTTCTTCTCAGAAGGTTTACTCCCTGATATACAGCTGCCTACCCCCTTCGTAAGTGCAGGTCCTAAGTGAGCTTTTTTTCTGTTCCCTCACCTCAATCCAGATTCTTTTGGGGTGTTACGAGTACCGTAACCATACCAGGAAGTACTTAATTTATTAAGCTACTGCTTTTCTTAATCTCAGTGGAGATGTTTACTGATAAACAGCTACCTACGCAGCATGTTCATGTCGTTCCTAAATGAGCTTTTATCTCTCTCCCCTCACCACAAATTAGATTCTTCTGAGGAGTTCCCAGTACATTATCCTTTCCCCTGTGTAATTACCTTAACAAGCTCCAGCTGTTTTTATTCTCAGAAGGTTTACTCCCTGATATACAGCTGCTTACCCCCTTCGTAAGTGCAGGTCCTAAATGAGCTTTTTTCTCTGTTCCCTCACCAGAATCCAGACTCTTTTGGGGAGTTACCAGTACAGTAACCATACCAGGAAGTACTTAATTTATTAAGCTACTGCTTTTCTTAATCTCAGTGTCGATATTTACTGATAAACAGCTACCTACCCAGCATGTTAATGTCGTTCCTAAATGAGCTTTTATCTCTCTCCCCTCACCAAAAATCAGATTCTTCTGAGGAGTTCCCAGTACATTATCCTTTCCCCTGTGTAATTACCTTAACAAGATCCAGCTGTTTTTATTCTCAGAGGGTTTACTCCCTGATATACAGCTGCCTACCCCCTTCGTAAGTGCAGGTCCTAAATGAGCTTTTTTCTCTGGTCCCTCACCACAATCTAGATTCTTTTGGGGAGTTACCAGTACAGTAACCATACCAGGAAGTACTTAATTTATTAAGCTACTGCTTTTCTTAATCTCAGTGGAGATATTTACTGATAAACAGCTACCTACGCAGCATGTTCATGTCGTTCCTAAATGAGCTTTTATCTCTCTCCCCTCACCACAAATCACATTCTTCTGAGGAGTTCCCAGTACATTATCCTTTCCCCTGTGTAATTACCTTAACAAGCTACAGCTGATTTTATTCTCAGAAGTTTTAATCCATGATATACAGATGCCTACCACCTTCGTAAGTGCAGGTCCTAAATGATCTTTTTTCTCTGTTCCCTCACCACAATTCAGATTCTTTTGGGGAGTTACCAGTACAGTAACCATACCAGGAAGTACTTAATTTATTAAACTACTGATTTTCTTAATCTCAGTGGAGATATTTACTGATAAACAGCAACCTACGCAGCATGTTCATGTCGTTCCTAAATGAGCTTTTATCTCTCTCCCGTCACCACAAATCAGATTCTTCTGAGGAGTTCCCAGTACATTATCCTTTCCCCTGTGTAATTACCTTAACAAGCTCCAGCTGTTTTTATTCTCAGAAGGTTTACTCCCTGTTATACAGCTGCCTACCCCCTTCGTAAGTGCAGGTCCTAAATGAGCTTTTTTCTCTGGTCCCTCACCACAATCTAGATTCTTTTGGGGAGTTACCAGTACAGTAACCATACCAGGAAGTACTTAATTTATTAAGCTACTGCTTTTCTTAATCTCAGTGGAGATATTTACTGATAAACAGCTACCTACGCAGCATGTTCATGTCGTTCCTAAATGAGCTTTTATCTCTCTCCCCTCACCACAAATCAGATTCTTCTGAGGAGTTCCCAGTACGTTTCCTTTCCCCTGTGTAATTACCTTAACAAGCTCCAGCTGTTTTTATTCTCAGAAGGTTTACTCCCTGATATACAGCTGCCTACCCCCTTCGTAAGTGCAGGTCCTAAATGAGCTTTTTTCTCTGTTCCCTCACCACAATCCAGATTCTTTTGGGGAGTTACCAGTACAGTAACCATACCAGGAAGTACTTAATTTATTAAGCTACTGCTTTTCTTAATCTCAGTGGAGATATTTACTGATAAACAGCTACCTACGCAGCATGTTCATGTCGTTCCTAAATGAGCTTTTATCTCTCTCCCCTCACCACAAATCAGATTCTTCTGAGGAGTTCCCAGTACATTATCCTTTCCCCTGTGTAATTACCTTAACAAGCTCCAGCTGTTTTTATTCTCAGAAGGTTTACTCCCTGATATACAGCTGCCTACCACCTTCGTAAGTGCAGGTCCTAAATGAGCTTTTTTCTCTGTTCCCTCACCACAATCCAGATTCTTTTGGGGAGTTACCAGTACAGTAACCATACCAGGAAGTACTTAATTTATTAAGCTACTGCTTTTCTTAATCTCAGTGGAGATATTTACTGATAAACAGCTACCTACGCAGCATGTTCATGTCGTTCCTAAATGAGCTTTTATCTCTCTCCCCTCACCACAAATCAGATTCTTCTGAGGAGTTCCCAGTACATTATCCTTTCCCCTGTGTAATTACCTTAACAAGCTCCAGCTGTTTTATTCTCAGAAGGTTTACTCCCTGATATACAGCTGCCTACCCCCTTCGTAAGTGCAGGTCCTAAATGAGACTTTTTTCTCTGTTCCCTCACCACAATCCAGATTCTTTTGGGGAGTTACCAGTACAGTAACCATACCAGGAAGTACTTAATTTATTAAGCTACTGCTTTTCTTAATCTCAGTGGAGATATTTACTGATAAACAGCTACCTACGCAGCATGTTCATGTCGTTCCTAAATGAGCTTTTATCTCTCTCCCCTCACCACAAATCAGATTCTTCTGAGGAGTTCCCAGTACATTATCCTTTCCCCTGTGTAATTACCTTAACAAGCTCCAGCTGTTTTTATTCTCAGAAGGTTTACTCCCTGATATACAGCTGCCTACCCCTTCGTAAGTGCAGGTCCTAAATGAGCTTTTTTCTCTGTTCCCTCACCACAATCCAGATTCTTTTGGGGAGTTACCAGTACAGTAACCATACCAGGAAGTACTTAATTTATTAAGCTACTGCTTTTCTTAATCTCAGTGGAGATATTTACTGATAAACAGCTACCTACGCAGCATGTTCATGTCGTTCCTAAATGAGCTTTTATCTCTCTCCCCTCACCACAAATCAGATTCTTCTGAGGAGTTCCCAGTACATTATCCTTTCCCCTGTGTAATTACCTTAACAAGCTCCAGCTGTTTTTATTCTCAGAAGGTTTACTCCCTGATATACAGCTGCCTACCCCCTTCGTAAGTGCAGGTCCTAAATGAGCTTTTTTCTCTGTTCCCTCACCACAATCCAGATTCTTTTGGGGAGTTACCAGTACAGTAACCATACCAGGAAGTACTTAATTTATTAAGCTACTGCTTTTCTTAATCTCAGTGGAGATATTTACTGGTATAAACAGCTACCTACGCAGCATGTTCATGTCGTTCCTAAATGAGCTTTTATCTCTCTCCCCTCACCACAAATCAGATTCTTCTGAGGAGTTCCCAGTACATTATCCTTTCCCCTGTGTAATTACCTTAACAAGCTCCAGCTGTTTTTATTCTCAGAAGGTTTACTCCCTGATATACAGCTGCCTACCCCCTTCGTAAGTGCAGGTCCTAAATGAGCTTTTTTCTCTGTTCCCTCACCACAATCCAGATTCTTTTGGGGAGTTACCAGTACAGTAACCATACCAGGAAGTACTTAATTTATTAAGCTACTGCTTTTCTTAATCTCAGTGGAGATATTTACTGATAAACAGCTACCTACGCAGCATGTTCATGTCGTTCCTAAATGAGCTTTTATCTCTCTCCCCTCACCACAAATCAGATTCTTCTGAGGAGTTCCCAGTACATTATCCTTTCCCCTGTGTAATTACCTTAACAAGCTCCAGCTGTTTTTATTCTCAGAAGGTTTAATCCCTGATATACAGCTGCCTACCCCCTTCGTAAGTGCAGGTCCTAAATGAGCTTTTTTCTCTGTTCCCTCACCACAATCCAGATTCTTTTGGGGAGTTACCAGTACAGTAACCATACCAGGAAGTACTTAATTTATTAAGCTACTGCTTTTCTTAATCTCAGTGGAGATATTTACTGATAAACAGCTACCTATGCAGCATGTTCATGTCGTTCTTAAATGAGCTTTTATCTCTCTCCCCTCACCACAAATCAGATTCTTCTGAGGAGTTCCCAGTACATTATCCTTTCCCCTGTGTAATTACCTTAACAAGCTCCAGCTGTTTTTATTCTCAGAAGGTTTACTCCCTGATATACAGCTGCCTACCCCCTTCGTAAGTGCAGGTCCTAAATGAGCTTTTTTCTCTGTTCCCTCACCACAATCCAGATTCTTTTGGGGAGTTACCAGTACAGTAACCATACCAGGAAGTACTTAATTTATTAAGCTACTGCTTTTCTTAATCTCAGTGGAGATATTTACTGATAAACAGCTACCTACGCAGCATGTTCATGTCGTTCCTAAATGAGCTTTTATCTCTCTCCCCTCACCAAAATCAGATTCTTCTGAGGAGTTCTCAGTACATTATCCTTTCCCCTGTGTAATTACCTTAACAAGCTCCAGCTGTTTTTATTCTCAGAAGGTTTAATCCCTGATATACAGCTGCCTACCCCCTTCGTAAGTGCAGGTCCTAAATGAGCTTTTTTCTCTGTTCCCTCACCACAATCCAGATTCTTTTGGGGAGTTACCAGTACAGTAACCATACCAGGAAGTACTTAATTTATTAAGCTACTGCTTTTCTTAATCTCAGTGGAGATATTTACTGATAAACAGCTACCTACGCAGCATGTTCTTGTCGTTCCTTAAATGAGCTTTTATCTCTCTCCCCTCACCACAAATCAGATTCTTCTGAGGAGTTCCCAGTACATTATCCTTTCCCCTGTGTAATTACCTTAACAAGCTCCAGCTGTTTTTATTCTCAGAAGGTTTACTCCCTGATATACAGCTGCCTACCCCCTTCGTAAAGTGCAGGTCCTAAATGAGCTTTTTTCTCTGTTCCCTCACCACAATCCAGATTCTTTTGGGGAGTTACCAGTACAGAAACCATACCAGGAAGTACTTAATTTATTAAGCTACTGCTTTTCTTAATCTCAGTGGAGATATTTACTGATAAACAGCTACCTACGCAGCATGTTCATGTCGTTCCTAAATGAGCTTTTATCTCTCTCCCCTCACCACAAATCAGATTCTTCTGAGGAGTTCCCAGTACATTATCCTTTCCCCTGTGTAATTACCTTAACAAGCTCCAGCTGTTTTTATTCTCAGAAGGTTTACTCCCTGATATACAGCTGCCTACCCCTTCGTAAGTGCAGGTCCTAAATGAGCTTTTTTCTCTGTTCCCTCACCACAATCCAGATTCTTTTGGGGAGTTACCAGTACAGTAACCATACCAGGAAGTACTTAATTTATTAAGCTACTGCTTTTCTTAATCTCAGTGGAGATATTTACTGATAAACAGCTACCTACGCAGCATGTTCATGTCGTTCCTAAATGAGCTTTTATCTCTCTCCCCTCACCACAAATCAGATTCTTCTGAGGAGTTCCCAGTACATTATCCTTTCCCCTGTGTAATTACCTTAACAAGCTCCAGCTGTTTTTATTCTCAGAAGGTTTAATCCCTGATATACAGCTGCCTACCCCCTTCGTAAGTGCAGGTCCTAAATGAGCTTTTTTCTCTGTTCCCTCACCACAATCCAGATTCTTTTGGGGAGTTACCAGTACAGTAACCATACCAGGAAGTACTTAATTTATTAAGCTACTGCTTTTCTTAATCTCAGTGGAGATATTTACTGATAAACAGCTACCTAAGCAGCATGTTCATGTCGTTCCTAAATGAGCTTTTATCTCTCTCCCCTCACCACAATCAGATTCTTCTGAGGAGTTCCCAGTACATTATCCTTTCCCCTGTATAATTACCTTAACAAGCTCCAGCTGTTTTTATTCTCAGAAGGTTTACTCCCTGATATACAGCTGCCTACCCCCTTCGTAAGTGCAGGTCCTAAATGAGCTTTTTTCTCTGTTCCCTCACCACAATCCAGATTCTTTTGGGGAGTTACCAGTACAGTAACCATACCAGGAAGTACTTAATTTATTAAGCTACTGCTTTTCTTAATCTCAGTGGAGATATTTACTGATAAACAGCTACCTACGCAGCATGTTCATGTCGTTCCTTAAATGAGCTTTTATCTCTCTCCCCTCACCACAAATCAGATTCTTCTGAGGAGTTCCCAGTACATTATCCTTTCCCCTGTGTAATTACCTTAACAAGCTCCAGCTGTTTTTATTCTCAGAAGGTTTACTCCCTGATATACAGCTGCCTACCCCCTTCGTAAGTGCAGGTCCTAAATGAGCTTTTTTCTCTGTTCCCTCACCACAATCCAGATTCTTTTGGGGAGTTACCAGTACAGTAACCATACCAGGAAGTACTTAATTTATTAAGCTACTGCTTTTCTTAATCTCAGTGGAGATATTTACTGATAAACAGCTACCTACGCAGCATGTTCATGTCGTTCCTAAATGAGCTTTTATCTCTTTCCCCTCACCACAAATCAGATTCTTCTGAGGAGTTCCCAGTACATTATCCTTTCCCCTGTGTAATTACCTTAACAAGCTCCAGCTGTTTTTATTCTCAGAAGGTTTACTCCCTGATATACAGCTGCCTACCCCCTTCGTAAGTGCAGGTCCTAAATGAGCTTTTTTCTCTGTTCCCTCACCACAATCCAGATTCTTTTGGGGAGTTACCAGTACAGTAACCATACCAGGAAGTACTTAATTTATTAAGCTACTGCTTTTCTTAATCTCAGTGGAGATATTTACTGATAAACAGCTACCTACGCAGCATGTTCATGTCGTTCCTAAATGAGCTTTTATCTCTCTCCCCTCACCACAAATCAGATTCTTCTGAGGAGTTCCCAGTACATTATCCTTTCCCCTGTGTAATTACCTTAACAAGCTCCAGCTGTTTTTATTCTCAGAAGGTTTACTCCCTGATATACAGCTGCCTACCCCCTTCGTAAGTGCAGGTCCTAAATGAGCTTTTTTCTCTGTTCCCTCACCACAATCCAGATTCTTTTGGGGAGTTACCAGTACAGTAACCATACCAGGAAGTACTTAATTTATTAAGCTACTGCTTTTCTTAATCTCAGTGGAGATATTTACTGATAAACAGCTACGTACGCAGCATGTTCATGTCGTTCCTAAATGAGCTTTTATCTCTCTCCCCTCACCACAAATCAGATTCTTCTAGGAGTTCCCAGTACATTATCCTTTCCCCTGTGTAATTACCTTAACAAGCTCCAGCTGTTTTTATTCTCAGAAGGTTTACTCCCTGATATACAGCTGCCTACCCCCTTCGTAAGTGCAGGTCCTAAATGAGCTTTTTTCTCTGTTCCCTCACCACAATCCAGATTCTTTTGGGGAGTTACCAGTACAGTAACCATACCAGGAAGTACTTAATTTATTAAGCTACTGCTTTTCTTAATCTCAGTGGAGATATTTACTGATAAACAGCTACCTACGCAGCATGTTCATGTCGTTCCTTAAATGAGCTTTTATCTCTCTCCCCTCACCACAAATCAGATTCTTCTGAGGAGTTCCCAGTACATTATTCTTTCCCCTGTGTAATTACCTTAACAAGCTCCAGCTGTTTTTATTCTCAGAAGGTTTACTCCCTGATATACAGCTGCCTACCCCCTTCGTAAGTGCAGGTCCTAAATGAGCTTTTTTCTCTGTTCCCTCACCACAATCCAGATTCTTTTGGGGAGTTACCAGTACAGTAACCATACCAGGAAGTACTTAATTTATTAAGCTACTGCTTTTCTTAATCTCAGTGGAGATATTTACTGATAAACAGCTACCTACGCAGCATGTTCATGTCGTTCCTAAATGAGCTTTTATCTCTCTCCCCTCACCAAAATCAGATTCTTCTGAGGAGTTCCCAGTACATTATCCTTTCCCCTGTGTAATTACCTTAACAAGCTCCAGCTGTTTTTATTCTCAGAAGGTTTACTCCCTGATATACAGCTGCCTACCCCCTTCGTAAGTGCAGGTCCTAAATGAGCTTTTTTCTCTGTTCCCTCACCACAATCCAGATTCTTTTGGGGAGTTACCAGTACAGTAACCATACCAGGAAGTACTTAATTTATTAAGCTACTGCTTTTCTTAATCTCAGTGGAGATATTTACTGATAAACAGCTACCTAAGTAGCATGTTCATGTCGTTCCTAAATGAGCTTTTATCTCTCTCCCCTCACCACAAATCAGATTCTTCTGAGGAGTTCCCAGTACATTATCCTTTCCCCTGTTAATTACCTTAACAAGCTCCAGCTGTTTTTATTCTCAGAAGGTTTACTCCCTGATATACAGCTGCCTACCCCCTTCGTAAGTGCAGGTCCTAAATGAGCTTTTTTCTCTGTTCCCTCACCACAATCCAGATTCTTTTGGGAGTTACCAGTACAGTAACCATACCAGGAAGTACTTAATTTATTAAGCTACTGCTTTTCTTAATCTCAGTGGAGATATTTACTGATAAACAGCTACCTACGCAGCATGTTCATGTCGTTCCTAAATGAGCTTTTATCTCTCTCCCCTCACCACAAATCAGATTCTTCTGAGGAGTTCCCAGTACATTATCCTTTCCCCTGTGTAATTACCTTAACAAGCTCCAGCTGTTTTTATCTCAGAAGGTTTACTCCCTGATATACAGCTGCCTACCCCCTTCGTAAGTGCAGGTCCTAAATGAGCTTTTTTCTCTGTTCCCTCACCACAATCCAGATTCTTTTGGGGAGTTACCAGTACAGTAACCATACCAGGAAGTACTTAATTTATTAAGCTACTGCTTTTCTTAATCTCAGTGGAGATATTTACTGATAAACAGCTACCTACGCAGCATGTTCATGTCGTTCCTAAATGAGCTTTTATCTCTCTCCCCTCACCACAAATCAGATTCTTCTGAGGAGTTCCCAGTACATTATCCTTTCCCCTGTGTAATTACCTTAACAAGCTCCAGCTGTTTTTATTTCAGAAGGTTTACTCCCTGATATACAGCTTCCTACCCCCTTCGTAAGTGCAGGTCCTAAATGAGCTTTTTTCTCTGTTCCCTCCCACAATCCAGATTCTTTTGGGGAGTTACCAGTACAGTAACCATACCAGGAAGTACTTAATTTATTAAGCTACTGCTTTTCTTAATCTCAGTGGAGATATTTACTGATAAACAGCTACCTATGCAGCATGTTCATGTCGTTCCTTAAATGAGCTTTTATCTCTCTCCCCTCACCACAAATCAGATTCTTCTGAGGAGTTCCCAGTACATTATCCTTTCCCCTGTGTAATTACCTTAACAAGCTCCAGCTGTTTTTATTCTCAGAAGGTTTACTCCCTGATATACAGCTGCCTACCCCTTCGTAAGTGCAGGTCCTAAATGAGCTTTTTTCTCTGTTCCCTCACCACAATCCAGATTCTTTTGGGGAGTTACCAGTACAGTAACCATACCAGGAAGTACTTAATTTATTAAGCTACTGCTTTTCTTAATCTCAGTGGAGATATTTACTGATAAACAGCTACCTACGCAGCATGTTCATGTCGTTCCTAAATGAGCTTTTATCTCTCTCCCCTCACCACAAATCAGATTCTTCTGAGGAGTTCCCAGTACATTATCCTTTCCCCTGTGTAATTACCTTAACAAGCTCCAGCTGTTTTTATTCTCAGAAGGTTTACTCCCTGGTATACAGCTGCCTACCCCCTTCGTAAGTGCAGGTCCTAAATGAGCTTTTTTCTCTGTTCCCTCACCACAATCCAGATTCTTTTGGGGAGTTACCAGTACAGTAACCATACCAGGAAGTACTTAATTTATTAAGCTACTGCTTTTCTTAATCTCAGTGGAGATATTTACTGATAAACAGCTACCTACGCAGCATGTTCATGTCGTTCCTAAATGAGCTTTTATCTCTCTCCCCTCACCACAAATCAGATTCTTCTGAGGAGTTCCCAGTACATTATCCTTTCCCCTGTGTAATTACCTTAACAAGCTCCAGCTGTTTTTATTCGCAGAAGGTTTACTCCCTGATATACAGCTGCCTACCCCCTTCGTAAGTGCAGGTCCTAAATGAGCTTTTTTCTCTGTTCCCTCACCACAATCCAGATTCTTTTGGGGAGTTACCAGTACAGTAACCATACCAGGAAGTACTTAATTTATTAAGCTACTGCTTTTCTTAATCTCAGTGGAGATATTTACTGATAAACAGCTACCTACGCAGCATGTCATGTCGTTCCTAAATGAGCTTTTATCTCTCTCCCCTCACCACAAATCAGATTCTTCTGAGGAGTTCCCAGTACATTATCCTTTCCCCTGTGTAATTACCTTAACAAGCTCCAGCTGTTTTTATTCTCAGAAGGTTTACTCCCTGATATACAGCTGCCTACCCCTTCGTAAGTGCAGGTCCTAAATGAGCTTTTTTCTCTGTTCCCTCACCACAATCCAGATTCTTTTGGGGAGTTACCAGTACAGTAACCATACCAGGAAGTACTTAATTTATTAAGCTACTGCTTTTCTTAATCTCAGTGGAGATATTTACTGATAAACAGCTACCTACGCAGCATGTTCATGTCGTTCCTAAATGAGCTTTTATCTCTCTCCCCTCACCACAAATCAGATTCTTCTGAGGAGTTCCCAGTACATTATCCTTTCCCCTGTGTAATTACCTTAACAAGCTCCAGCTGTTTTTATTCTCAGAAGGTTTACTCCCTGATATACAGCTGCCTACCCCTTCGTAAGTGCAGGTCCTAAATGAGCTTTTTTCTCTGTTCCCTCACCACAATCCAGATTCTTTTGGGGAGTTACCAGTACAGTAACCATACCAGGAAGTACTTAATTTATTAAGCTACTGCTTTTCTTAATCTCAGTGGAGATATTTACTGATAAACAGCTACCTACGCAGCATGTTCATGTCGTTCCTAAATGAGCTTTTATCTCTCTCCCCTCACCACAAATCAGATTCTTCTGAGGAGTTCCCAGTACATTATCCTTTCCCCTGTGTAATTACCTTAACAAGCTCCAGCTGTTTTTATTTCAGAAGGTTTACTCCCTGATATACAGCTGCCTACCCCCTTCGTAAGTGCAGGTCCTAAATGAGCTTTTTTCTCTGTTCCCTCACCACAATCCAGATTCTTTTGGGGAGTTACCAGTACAGTAACCATACCAGGAAGTACTTAATTTATTAAGCTACTGCTTTTCTTAATCTCAGTGGAGATATTTACTGATAAACAGCTACCTACGCAGCATGTTCATGTCGTTCCTAAATGAGCTTTTATCTCTCTCCCCTCACCACAAATCAGATTCTTCTGAGGAGTTCCCAGTACATTATCCTTTCCCCTGTGTAATTACCTTAACAAGCTCCAGCTGTTTTTATTCTCAGAAGGTTTACTCCCTGATATACAGCTGCCTACCCCCTTCGTAAGTGCAGGTCCTAAATGAGCTTTTTTCTCTGTTCCCTCACCACAATCCAGATTCTTTTGGGGAGTTACCAGTACAGTAACCATACCAGGAAGTACTTAATTTATTAAGCTACTGCTTTTCTTAATCTCAGTGGAGATATTTACTGATAAACAGCTACCTACGCAGCATGTTCATGTCGTTCCTAAATGAGCTTTTATCTCTCTCCCCTCACCACAAATCAGATTCTTCTGAGGAGTTCCCAGTACATTATCCTTTCCCCTGTGTAATTACCTTAACAAGCTCCAGCTGTTTTTATTCTCAGAAGGTTTACTCCCTGATATACAGCTGCCTACCCCCTTCGTAAGTGCAGGTCCTAAATGAGCTTTTTTCTCTGTTCCCTCACCACAATCCAGATTCTTTTGGGGAGTTACCAGTACAGTAACCATACCAGGAAGTACTTAATTTATTAAGCTACTGCTTTTCTTAATCTCAGTGGAGATATTTACTGATAAACAGCTACCTACGCAGCATGTTCATGTCGTTCCTAAATGAGCTTTTATCTCTCTCCCCTCACCACAAATCAGATTCTTCTGAGGAGTTCCCAGTACATTATCCTTTCCCCTGTGTAATTACCTTAACAAGTCCAGGTGTTTTTAGTTCTCAGAAGGTTTACTCCTGATATACAGCTGCCTACCCCCTTCGTAAGTGCAGGTCCTAAATGAGCTTTTTTCTCTGTTCCCTCACCACAATCCAGATTCTTTTGGGGAGTTACCAGTACAGTAACCATACCAGGAAGTACTTAATTTATTAAGCTACTGCTTTTCTTAATCTCAGTGGAGATATTTACTGATAAACAGCTACTACGCAGCATGTTCATGTCGTTCCTAAATGAGCTTTTATCTCTCTCCCCTCACCACAAATCAGATTCTTCTGAGGAGTTCCCAGTACATTATCCTTTCCCCTGTGTAATTACCTTAACAAGCTCCAGCTGTTTTTATTCTCAGAAGGTTTACTCCCTGATATACAGCTGCCTACCCCCTTCGTAAGTGCAGGTCCTAAATGAGCTTTTTTCTCTGTTCCCTCACCACAATCCAGATTCTTTTGGGGAGTTACAGTACAGTAACCATACCAGGAAGTACTTAATTTATTAAGCTACTGCTTTTCTTAATCTCAGTGGAGATATTTACTGATAAACAGCTACCTACGCAGCATGTTCATGTCGTTCCTAAATGAGCTTTTATCTCTCTCCCCTCACCACAAATCAGATTCTTCTGAGGAGTTCCCAGTACATTATCCTTTCCCCTGTGTAATTACCTTAACAAGCTCCAGCTGTTTTTATTCTCAGAAGGTTTACTCCCTGATATACAGCTGCCTACCCCTTCGTAAGTGCAGGTCCTAAATGAGCTTTTTTCTCTGTTCCCTCACCACAATCCAGATTCTTTTGGGGAGTTACCAGTACAGTAACCATACCAGGAAGTACTTAATTTATTAAGCTACTGCTTTTCTTAATCTCAGTGGAGATATTTACTGATAAACAGCTACCTACGCAGCATGTTCATGTCGTTCCTAAATGAGCTTTTATCTCTCTCCCCTCACCACAAATCAGATTCTTCTGAGGAGTTCCCAGTACATTATCCTTTCCCCTGTGTAATTACCTTAACAAGCTCCAGCTGTTTTTATTCTCAGAAGGTTTACTCCCTGATATACAGCTGCCTAACCCCTTCGTAAGTGCAGGTCCTAAATGAGCTTTTTTCTCTGTTCCCTCACCACAATCCAGATTCTTTTGGGGAGTTACCAGTACAGTAACCATACCAGGAAGTACTTAATTTATTAAGCTACTGCTTTTCTTAATCTCAGTGGAGATATTTACTGATAAACAGCTACCTACGCAGCATGTTCATGTCGTTCCTAAATGAGCTTTTATCTCTCTCCCCTCACCACAAATCAGATTCTTCTGAGGAGTTCCCAGTACATTATCCTTTCCCCTGTGTAATTACCTTAACAAGCTCCAGCTGTTTTTATTCTCAGAAGGTTTACTCCCTGATATACAGCTGCCTAACCCCTTCGTAAGTGCAGGTCCTAAATGAGCTTTTTTCTCTGTTCCCTCACCACAATCCAGATTCTTTTGGGGAGTTACCAGTAGAGTAACCATACCAGGAAGTACTTAATTTATTAAGCTACTGCTTTTCTTAATCTCAGTGGAGATATTTACTGATAAACAGCTACCTACGCAGCATGTTCATGTCGTTCCTAAATGAGCTTTTATCTCTCTCCCCTCACCACAAATCAGATTCTTCTGAGGAGTTCCCAGTACATTATCCTTTCCCCTGTGTAATTACCTTAACAAGCTCCAGCTGTTTTTATTCTCAGAAGGTTTACTCCCTGATATACAGCTGCCTACCCCCTTCGTAAGTGCAGGTCCTAAATGAGCTTTTTTCTCTGTTCCCTCACCACAATCCAGATTCTTTTGGGGAGTTACCAGTACAGTAACCATACCAGGAAGTACTTAATTTATTAAGCTACTGCTTTTCTTAATCTCAGTGGAGATATTTACTGATAAACAGCTACCTACGCAGCATGTTCATGTCGTTCCTAAATGAGCTTTTATCTCTCTCCCCTCACCACAAATCAGATTCTTCTGAGGAGTTCCCAGTACATTATCCTTTCCCCTGTGTAATTACCTTAACAAGCTCCAGCTGTTTTTATTCTCAGAAGGTTTACTCCCTGATATACAGCTGCCTACCCCCTTCGTAAGTGCAGGTCCTAAATGAGCTTTTTTCTCTGTTCCCTCACCACAATCCAGATTCTTTTGGGGAGTTACCAGTACAGTAACCATACCAGGAAGTACTTAATTTATTAAGCTACTGCTTTTCTTAATCTCAGTGGAGATATTTACTGATAAACAGCTACCTAAGCAGCATGTTCATGTCGTTCCTAAATGAGCTTTTATCTCTCTCCCCTCACCACAAATCAGATTCTTCTGAGGAGTTCCCAGTACATTATCCTTTCCCCTGTGTAATTACCTTAACAAGCTCCAGCTCTTTTTATTCTCAGAAGGTTTACTCCCTGATATACAGCTGCCTACCCCCTTCGTAAGTGCAGGTCCTAAATGAGCTTTTTTCTCTGTTCCCTCACCACAATCCAGATTCTTTTGGGGAGTTACCAGTACAGTAACCATACCAGGAAGTACTTAATTTATTAAGCTACTGCTTTTCTTAATCTCAGTGGAGATATTTACTGATAAACAGCTACCTACGCAGCATGTTCATGTCGTTCCTAAATGAGCTTTTATCTCTCTCCTCACCACAAATCAGATTCTTCTGAGGAGTTCCCAGTACATTATCCTTTCCCCTGTGTAATTACCTTAACAAGCTCCAGCTGTTTTTATTCTCAGAAGGTTTACTCCCTGATATACAGCTGCCTACCCCTTCGTAAGTGCAGGTCCTAAATGAGCTTTTTTCTCTGTTCCCTCACCACAATCCAGATTCTTTTGGGGAGTTACCAGTACAGTAACCATACCAGGAAGTACTTAATTTATTAAGCTACTGCTTTTCTTAATCTCAGTGGAGATATTTACTGATAAACAGCTACCTACGCAGCATGTTCATGTCGTTCCTAAATGAGCTTTTATCTCTCTCCCCTCACCACAAATCAGATTCTTCTGAGGAGTTCCCAGTACATTATCCTTTCCCCTGTGTAATTACCTTAACAAGCTCCAGCTGTTTTTATTCTCAGAAGGTTTACTCCCTGATATACAGCTGCCTACCCCCTTCGTAAGTGCAGGTCCTAAATGAGCTTTTTTCTCTGTTCCCTCACCACAATCCAGATTCTTTTGGGGAGTTACCAGTACAGTAACCATACCAGGAAGTACTTAATTTATTAAGCACTGCTTTTCTTAATCTCAGTGGAGATATTTACTGATAAACAGCTACCTACGCAGCATGATTCATGTCGTTCCTAAATGAGCTTTTATCTCTCTCCCCTCACCACAAATCAGATTCTTCTGAGGAGTTCCCAGTACATTATCCTTTCCCCTGTGTAATTACCTTAACAAGCTCCAGCTGTTTTTATTCTCAGAAGGTTTACTCCCTGATATACAGCTGCCTACCCCCATTCGTAAGTGCAGGTCCTAAATGAGCTTTTTTCTCTGTTCCCTCACCACAATCCAGATTCTTTTGGGGAGTTACCAGTACAGTAACCATACCAGGAAGTACTTAATTTATTAAGCTACTGCTTTTCTTAATCTCAGTGGAGATATTTACTGATAAACAGCTACCTACGCAGCATGTTCATGTCGTTCCTAAATGAGCTTTTATCTCTCTCCCCTCACCACAAATCAGATTCTTCTGAGGAGTTCCCAGTACATTATCCTTTCCCCTGTGTAATTACCTTAACAAGCTCCAGCTGTTTTTATTCTCAGAAGGTTTACTCCCTGATATACAGCTGCCTACCCCCTTCGTAAGTGCAGGTCCTAAATGAGCTTTTTTCTCTGTTCCCTCACCACAATCCAGATTCTTTTGGGGAGTTACCAGTACAGTAACCATACCAGGAAGTACCTAATTTATTAAGCTACTGCTTTTCTTAATCTCAGTGGAGATATTTACTGATAAACAGCTACCTACGCAGCATGTTCATGTCGTTGTTAAATGAGCTTTTATCTCTCTCCCCTCACCACAAATCAGATTCTTCTGAGGAGTTCCCAGTACATTATCCTTTCCCCTGTGTAATTACCTTAACAAGCTCCAGCTGTTTTTATTCTCAGAAGGTTTACTCCCTGATATACAGCTGCCTACCCCCTTCGTAAGTGCAGGTCCTAAATGAGCTTTTTTCTCTGTTCCCTCACCACAATCCAGATTCTTTTGGGGAGTTACCAGTACAGTAACCATACCAGGAAGTACTTAATTTATTAAGCTACTGCTTTTCTTAATCTCAGTGGAGATATTTACTGATAAACAGCTACCTACGCAGCATGTTCATGTCGTTCCTAAATGAGCTTTTTCTCTCTCCCCTCACCACAAATCAGATTCTTCTGAGGAGTTCCCGAGTACATTATCCTTTCCCCTGTGTAATTACCTTAACAAGCTCCAGCTGTTTTTATCTCAGAAGGTTTACTCCTGATATACAGCTGCCTACCCCTTCGCAAGTGCAGGTCCTAAATGAGCTTTTTTCTCTCTTCCCTCACCACAATCCAGATTCTTTTGGGGAGTTACCAGTACAGTAACCATACCAGGAAGTACTTAATTTATTAAGCTACTGCTTTTCTTAATCTCAGTGGAGATATTTACTGATAAACAGCTACCTACGCAGCATGTTCATGTCGTTCCTAAATGAGCTTTTATCTCTCTCCCCTCACCACAAATCAGATTCTTCTGAGGAGTTCCCAGTACATTATAATTTCCCCTGTGTAATTACCTTAACAAGCTCCAGCTGTTTTTATTCTCAGAAGGTTTACTCCCTGATATACAGCTGCCTACCCCCTTCGTAAGTGCAGATCCTAAATGAGCTTTTTTCTCTGTTCCCTCACCACAATCCAGATTCTTTTGGGGAGTTACTAGTACAGTAACCATACCAGGAAGTACTTAATTTATTAAGCTACTGCTTTTCTTAATCTCAGTGGAGATATTTACTGATAAACAGCTACCTACGCAGCATGTTCATGTCGTTCCTAAATGAGCTTTTATCTCTCTCCCCTCACCACAAATCAGATTCTTCTGAGGAGTTCCCAGTACATTATCCTTTCCCCTGTGTAATTACCTTAACAAGCTCCAGCTGTTTTTATTCTCAGAAGGTTTACTCCCTGATATACAGCTGCCTACCCCTTCGTAAGTGCAGGTCCTAAATGAGCTTTTTTCTCTGTTCCCTCACCACAATCCAGATTCTTTTGGGGAGTTACCAGTACAGTAACCATACCAGGAAGTACTTAATTTATTAAGCTACTGCTTTTCTTAATCTCAGTGGAGATATTTACTGATAAACAGCTACCTACGCAGCATGTTCATGTCGTTCCTAAATGAGCTTTTTTCTCTCTCCCCTCACCACAAATCAGATTCTTCTGAGGAGTTCCCGTACATTATCCTTTCCCCTGTGTAATTACCTTAACAAGCTCCAGCTGTTTTTATTCTCAGAAGGTTTACTCCCTGATATACAGCTGCCTACCCCCTTCGTAAGTGCAGGTCCTAAATGAGCTTTTTTCTCTGTTCCCTCACCACAATCCAGATTCTTTTGGGGAGTTACCAGTACAGTAACCATACCAGGAAGTACTTAATTTATTAAGCTACTGCTTTTCTTAATCTCAGTGGAGATATTTACTGATAAACAGCTACCTACGCAGCATGTTCATGTCGTTCCTAAATGAGCTTTTATCTCTCTCCCCTCACCACAAATCAGATTCTTCTGAGGAGTTCCCAGTACATTATCCTTTCCCCTGTGTAATTACCTTAACAAGCTCCAGCTGTTTTTATTCTCAGAAGGTTTACTCCCTGATATACAGCTGCCTACCCCCTTCGTAAGTGCAGGTCCTAAATGAGCTTTTTTCTCTGTTCCCTCACCACAATCCAGATTCTTTTGGGGAGTTACCAGTACAGTAACCATACCAGGAAGTACTTAATTTATTAAGCTACTGCTTTTCTTAATCTCAGTGGAGATATTTACTGATAAACAGCTACCTACGCAGCATGTTCATGTCGTTCCTAAATGAGCTTTTATCTCTCTCCCCTCACCACAAATCAGATTCTTCTGAGGAGTTCCCAGTACATTATCCTTTCCCCTGTGTAATTACCTTAACAAGCTCCAGCTGTTTTTATTCTCAGAAGGTTTACTCCCTGATATACAGCTGCCTACCCCCTTCGTAAGTGCAGGTCCTAAATGAGCTTTTTTCTCTGTTCCCTCACCACAATCCAGATTCTTTTGGGGAGTTACCAGTACAGTAACCATACCAGGAAGTACTTAATTTATTAAGCTACTGCTTTTCTTAATCTCAGTGGAGATATTTACTGATAAACAGCTACCTACGCAGCATGTTCATGTCGTTCCTAAATGAGCTTTTATCTCTCTCCCCTCACCACAAATCAGATTCTTCTGAGGAGTTCCCAGTACATTATCCTTTCCCCTGTGTAATTACCTTAACAAGCTCCAGCTGTTTTTATTCTCAGAAGGTTTAATCCCTGATATACAGCTGCCTACCCCTTCGTAAGTGCAGGTCCTAAATGAGCTTTTTTCTCTGTTCCCTCACCACAATCCAGATTCTTTTGGGGAGTTACCAGTACAGTAACCATACCAGGAAGTACTTAATTTATTAAGCTACTGCTTTTCTTAATCTCAGTGGAGATATTTACTGATAAACAGCTACCTACGCAGCATGTTCATGTCGTTCCTAAATGAGCTTTTATCTCTCTCCCCTCACCACAAATCAGATTCTTCTGAGGAGTTCCCAGTACATTATCCTTTCCCCTGTGTAATTACCTTAACAAGCTCCAGCTGTTTTTATTCTCAGAAGGTTTACTCCCTGATATACAGCTGCCTACCCCCTTCGTAAGTGCAGGTCCTAAATGAGCTTTTTTCTCTGTTCCCTCACCACAATCCAGATTCTTTTGGGGAGTTACCAGTACAGTAACCATACCAGGAAGTACTTAATTTATTAAGCTACTGCTTTTCTTAATCTCAGTGGAGATATTTACTGATAAACAGCTACCTACGCAGCATGTTCATGTCGTTCCTAAATGAGCTTTTATCTCTCTCCCCTCACCACAAATCAGATTCTTCTGAGGAGTTCCCAGTACATTATCCTTTCCCCTGTGTAATTACCTTAACAAGCTCCAGCTGTTTTTATTCTCAGAAGGTTTACTCCCTGATATACAGCTGCCTACCCACCTTCGTAAGTGCAGGTCCTAAATGAGCATTTTTCTCTGTTCCCTCACCACAATCCAGATTCTTTTGGGGAGTTACCAGTACAGTAACCATACCAGGAAGTACTTAATTTATTAAGCTACTGCTTTTCTTAATCTCAGTGGAGATATTTACTGATAAACAGCTACCTACGCAGCATGTTCATGTCGTTCCTAAATGAGCTTTTATCTCTCTCCCCTCACCACAAATCAGATTCTTCTGAGGAGTTCCCAGTACATTATCCTTTCCCCTGTGTAATTACCTTAACAAGCTCCAGCTGTTTTTATTCTCAGAAGGTTTACTCCCTGATATACAGCTGCCTACCCCTTCGTAAGTGCAGGTCCTAAATGAGCTTTTTTCTCTGTTCCCTCACCACAATCCAGATTCTTTTGGGGAGTTACCAGTACAGTAACCATACCAGGAAGTACTTAATTTATTAAGCTACTGCTTTTCTTAATCTCAGTGGAGATATTTACTGATAAACAGCTACCTACGCAGCATGTTCATGTCGTTCCTAAATGAGCTTTTATCTCTCTCCCCTCACCACAAATCAGATTCTTCTGAGGAGTTCCCAGTACATTATCCTTTCCCCTGTGTAATTACCTTAACAAGCTCCAGCTGTTTTTATTCTCAGAAGGTTTACTCCCTGATATACAGCTGCCTACCCCCTTCGTAAGTGCAGGTCCTAAATGAGCTTTTTTCTCTGTTCCCTCACCACAATCCAGATTCTTTTGGGGAGTTACCAGTACAGTAACCATACCAGGAAGTACTTAATTTATTAAGCTACTGCTTTTCTTAATCTCAGTGGAGATATTTACTGATAAACAGCTACCTACGCAGCATGTTCATGTCGTTCCTAAATGAGCTTTTATCTCTCTCCCCTCACCACAAATCAGATTCTTCTGAGGAGTTCCAGTACATTATCCTTTCCCCTGTGTAATTACCTTAACAAGCTCCAGCTGTTTTTATTCTCAGAAATTTACTCCCTGATATACAGCTGCCTACCCCTTCGTAAGTGCAGGTCCTAAATGAGCTTTTTTCTCTGTTCCCTCACCACAATCCAGATTCTTTTGGGGAGTTACCAGTACAGTAACCATACCAGGAAGTACTTAATTTATTAAGCTACTGCTTTTCTTAATCTCAGTGGAGATATTTACTGATAAACAGCTACCTACGCAGCATGTTCATGTCGTTCCTAAATGAGCTTTTATCTCTCTCCCCTCACCACAAATCAGATTCTTCTGAGGAGTTCCCAGTACATTATCCTTTCCCCTGTGTAATTACCTTAACAAGCTCCAGCTGTTTTTATTCTCAGAAGGTTTACTCCCTGATATACAGCTGCCTACCCCTTCGTAAGTGCAGGTCCTAAATGAGCTTTTTTCTCTGTTCCCTCACCACAATCCAGATTCTTTTGGGGAGTTACCAGTACAGTAACCATACCAGGAAGTACTTAATTTATTAAGCTACTGCTTTTCTTAATCTCAGTGGAGATATTTACTGATAAACAGCTACCTACGCAGCATGTTCATGTCGTTCCTAAATGAGCTTTTATCTCTCTCCCCTCACCACAAATCAGATTCTTCTGAGGAGTTCCCAGTACATTATCCTTTCCCCTGTGTAATTACCTTAACAAGCTCCAGCTGTTTTTATTCTCAGAAGGTTTACTCCCTGATATACAGCTGCCTACCCCCTTCGTAAGTGCAGGTCCTAAATGAGCTTTTTTCTCTGTTCCCTCACCACAATCCAGATTCTTTTGGGGAGTTACCAGTACAGTAACCATACCAGGAAGTACTTAATTATTAAGCTACTGCTTTTCTTAATCTCAGTGGAGATATTTACTGATAAACAGCTACCTACGCAGCATGTTCATGTCGTTCCTAAATGAGCTTTTATCTCTCTCCCCTCACCACAAATCAGATTCTTCTGAGGAGTTCACAGTACATTATCCTTTCCCCTGTGTAATTACCTTAACAAGCTCCAGCTGTTTTTATTCTCAGAAGGTTTACTCCCTGATATACAGCTGCCTACCCCCTTCGTAAGTGCAGGTCCTAAATGAGCTTTTTTCTCTGTTCCCTCACCACAATCCAGATTCTTTTGGGGAGTTACCAGTACAGAATCCATACCAGGAAGTACTTAATTTATTAAGCTACTGCTTTTCTTAATCTCAGTGGAGATATTTACTGATAAACAGCTACCTTCGCAGCATGTTCATGTCGTTCCTAAATGAGCTTTTATCTCTCTCCCCTCACCACAAATCAGATTCTTCTGAGGAGTTCCCAGTACATTATCCTTTCCCCTGTGTAATTACCTTAACAAGCTCCAGCTGTTTTTATTCTCAGAAGGTTTACTCCCTGATATACAGCTGCCTACCCCCTTCGTAAGTGCAGGTCCTAAATGAGCTTTTTTCTCTGTTCCCTCACCACAATCCAGATTCTTTTGGGGAGTTACCAGTACAGTAACCATACCAGGAAGTACTTAATTTATTAAGCTACTGCTTTTCTTAATCTCAGTGGAGATATTTACTGATAAACAGCTACCTACGCAGCATGTTCATGTCGTCCTAAATGAGCTTTTATCTCTCTCCCCTCACCACAAATCAGATTCTTCTGAGGAGTTCCCAGTACATTATCCTTTCCCCTGTGTAATTACCTTAACAAGCTCCAGCTGTTTTTATTCTCAGAAGGTTTACTCCCTGATATACAGCTGCCTACCCCTTCGTAAGTGCAGGTCCTAAATGAGCTTTTTTCTCTGTTCCCTCACCACAATCCAGATTCTTTTGGGGACTTACCAGTACAGTAACCATACCAGGAAGTACTTAATTTATTAAGCTACTGCTTTTCTTAATCTCAGTGGAGATATTTACTGATAAACAGCTACCTACGCAGCATGTTCATGTCGTTCCTAAATGAGCTTTTATCTCTCTCCCCTCACCACAAATCAGATTCTTATGAGGAGTTCCCAGTACATTATCCTTTCCCCTGTGTAATTACCTTAACAAGTCCAGCTGTTTTTATCTCAGAAGGTTTACTCCCTGATATACAGCTGCCTACCCCCTTCGTAAGTGCAGGTCCTAAATGAGCTTTTTTCTCTGTTCCCTCACCACAATCCAGATTCTTTTGGGGAGTTACCAGTACAGTAACCATACCAGGAAGTACTTATTTATTAAGCTACTGCTTTTCTTAATCTCAGTGAGATATTTACTGATAAACAGCTACGTACGCAGCATGTTCATGTCGTTCCTAAATGAGCTTTTATCTCTCTCCCCTCACCACAAATCAGATTCTTCTGAGGAGTTCCCAGTACATTATCCTTTCCCCTGGGTAATTACCTTAACAAGCTCCAGCTGTTTTTATTCTCAGAAGGTTTACTCCCTGATATACAGCTGCCTACCCCCTTCGTAAGTGCAGGTCCTAAATGAGCTTTTTTCTCTGTTCCCTCACCCACAATCCAGATTCTTTTGGGGAGTTACCAGTACAGTAACCATACCAGGAAGTACTTAATTTATTAAGCTACTGCTTTTCTTAATCTCAGTGGAGATATTTACTGATAAACAGCTACCTACGCAGCATGTTCATGTCGTTCCTAAATGAGCTTTTATCTCTCTCCCCTCACCACAAATCAGATTCTTCTGAGGAGTTCCCAGTACATTATCCTTTCCCCTGTGTAATTACCTTAACAAGCTCCAGCTGTTTTTATTCTCAGAAGGTTTACTCCCTGATATACAGCTGCCTACCCCCTTCGTAAGTGCAGGTCCTAAATGAGCTTTTTTCTCTGTTCCCTCACCACAATCCAGATCTTTTGGTAAGTTACCAGTACAGTAACCATACCAGGAAGTACTTAATTTATTAAGCTACTGCTTTTCTTAATCTCAGTGGAGATATTTACTGATAAACAGCTACCTACGCAGCATGTTCATGTCGTTCCTAAATGAGCTTTTATCTCTCCCCTCACCACAAATCAGATTCTTCTGAGGAGTTCCCAGTACATTATCCTTTCCCCTGTGTAATTACCTTAACAAGCTCCAGCTGTTTTTATTCTCAGAAGGTTTACTCCCTGATATACAGCTGCCTACCCCCTTCGTAAGTGCAGGTCCTAAATGAGCTTTTTTCTCTGTTCCCTCACCACAATCCAGATTCTTTTGGGGAGTTACCAGTACAGTAACCATACCAGGAAGTACTTAATTTATTAAGCTACTGCTTTTCTTAATCTCAGTGGAGATATTTACTGATAAACAGCTACCTACGCAGCATGTTCATGTCGTTCCTAAATGAGCTTTTATCTCTCTCCCCTCACCACAAATCAGATTCTTCTGAGGAGTTCCCAGTACATTATCCTTTCCCCTGTGTAATTACCTTAACAAGCTCCAGCTGTTTTTATTCTCAGAAGGTTTACTCCCTGATATACAGCTGCCTACCCCCTTCGTAAGTGCAGGTCCTAAATGAGCTTTTTTCTCTGTTCCCTCACCACAATCCAGATTCTTTTGGGGAGTTACCAGTACAGTAACCATACCAGGAAGTACTTAATTTATTAAGCTACTGCTTTTCTTAATCTCAGTGGAGATATTTACTGATAAACAGCTACCTACGCAGCATGTTCATGTCGTTCCTAAATGAGCTTTTATCTCTCTCCCCTCACCACAAATCAGATTCTTATGAAGATTCCCAGTACATTATCCTTTCCCCTGTGTAATTACCTTAACAAGCTCCAGCTGTTTTTATTCTCAGAAGGTTTACTCCCTGATATACAGCTGCCTACCCCCTTCGTAAGTGCAGGTCCTAAATGAGCTTTTTTCTCTGTTCCCTCACCACAATCCAGATTCTTTTGGGGAGTTACCAGTACAGTAACCATACCAGGAAGTACTTAATTATTAAGCTACTGCTTTTCTTAATCTAGTGGAGATATTTACTGATAAACAGCTACCTACGCAGCATGTTCATGTCGTTCCTAAATGAGCTTTTATCTCTCTCCCCTCACCACAAATCAGATTCTTCTGAGGAGTTCCCAGTACATTATCCTTTCCCCTGTGTAATTACCTTAACAAGCTCCAGCTGTTTTTATTCTCAGAAGGTTTACTCCTGATATACAGCTGCCTACCCCCTTCGTAAGTGCAGGTCCTAAATGAGCTTTTTTCTCTGTTCCCTCACCACAATCCAGATTCTTTTGGTAGTTACCAGTACAGTAACCATACCAGGAAGTACTTAATTTATTAAGCTACTGCTTTTCTTAATCTCAGTGGAGATATTTACTGATAAACAGCTACCTACGCAGCATGTTCATGTCGTTCCTAAATGAGCTTTTATCTCTCTCCCCTGACCACAAATCAGATTCTTCTGAGGAGTTCCCAGTACATTATCCTTTCCCCTGTGTAATTACCTTAACAAGCTCCAGCTGTTTTTATTCTGAGAAGGTTTACTCCCTGATATACAGCTGCCTACCCCCTTCGAAAGTGCAGGTCCCAAATGAGCTTTTTTCTCTGTTCCCTCACCACAATCCAGATTCTTTGGGGAGTTACCAGTACAGTAACCATACCAGGAAGTACTTAATTTATTAAGGTACTGCTTTTCTTAATCTCAGTGGAGATATTTACTGATAAACAGCTACCTACGCAGCATGTTCATGTCGTTCCTAAATGAGCTTTTATCTCTCTCCCCTTACCACAAATCAGATTCTTCTGAGGAGTTCCCAGTACATTATCCTTTCCCCTGTGTAATTACCTTAACAAGCTCCAGCTGTTTTTATTCGCAGAAGGTTTACTCCCTGATATACAGCTGCCTACCCCCTTCGTAAGTGCAGGTCCTAAATGAGCTTTTTTCTCTGTTCCCTCACCACAATCCAAATTCTTTTGGGGAGTTACCAGTACAGTAACCATACCAGAAGGACTTCAATTATTAAGCTACTGCTTTTCTTAATCTCAGTGGAGAAATTTACTGATAAGCAGCTATGTACGCAGCATGTTCCTGTCGTTCCTAAATGAGCTTTTATCTCTCTCCACTCACCACAAATCAGATTCTTCTGAGGAGTTCCCAGTACATTATCCTTTCCCTGGGTAATTACCTTAACAAGCTCCAGCTGTTTTTATTCTCAGGTTTACTCCCTGATATACAGCTGCCTACCCCCTTCGTAAGTGCAGGTCTTAAATGAGCTTTTTTCTCTGTTCCCTCACCACAATCCAGATTCTTTTGGGGAGTTACCAGTACAGTAACCATACCAGGAAGTACTTAATTTATTAAGCTACTGATTTTCTTAATCTCAGTGGAGATATTTACTGATAAACAGCTACCTACGCAGCATGTTCATGTCGTTCCTAAATGAGCTTTTATCTCTCTCCCCTCACCACAAATCAGATTCTTCTGAGGAGTTCCCAGTACATTATCCTTTCCCCTGTGTAATTACCTTAACAAGCTCCAGCTGGTTTTATTCTCAGAAGGTTTACTCCCTGATATACAGCTGCCTACCCCCTTCGTAAGTGCAGGTTCTAAATGAGCTTTTTTCTCTGTTCCCTCACCACAATCCAGATTCTTTTGCGGAGTTACCAGTACAGTAACCATACCAGGAAGTACTTAATTTATTAAGCTACTGCTTTTCTTAATCTCAGTGGAGATATTTACTGATAAACAGCTACCTACGCAGCATGTTCATGTCGTTCCTAAATGAGCTTTTATCTCTCTCCCCTCACCACAAATCAGATTCTTCTGAGGAGTTCCCAGTACATTATCCTTTCCCCTGTGTAATTACCTTAACAAGCTCCAGCTGTTTTTATTCTCAGAAGGTTTACTCCCTGATATACAGCTGCCTACCCCCTTCGTAAGTGCAGGTCGTAAATGAGCTTTTTTCTCTCTTCCCTCACCACAATCCAGATTCTTTTGGGGAGTTACCAGTACAGTAACCATACCAGGAAGTACTTAAATTATTAACCTACTGCTTTTCTTAATCTCAGTGGAGATATTTACTGATAAACAGCTACCTACGCAGCATGTTCATGTCGTTCCTAAATGAGCTTTTATCTCTCTGCCCTCACCACAAATCAGATTCTTCTGAGGAGTTCCAGTACATTATCCTTTCCCCTTTTTAATTACCTTAACAAGCTACAGCTGTTTTTATTCTCCGAAGGTTTACTCCCTGATATACAGATGCCTACCAACTTCGTAAGTGCAGGTCCTAAATGAGCTTTTTTCTCTGTTCCCTCACCACAATCCAGATCTTTTGGTAAGTTACCAGTACAGTAACCATACAGGAAGTACTTAATTTATTAAGCTACTGCTTCTCTTAATCTCAGTGGAGATATTTACTGATAAACAGCTACCTACGCAGCATGTTCATGTCGTTCCTAAATGAGCTTTTATCTCTCCCCTCACCACAAATCAGATTCTTCTGAGGAGTTCCCAGTACATTATACTTTCCCCTGTGTAATTCCCTTAACAAGCTCCAACTTTTTTATTCTCAGAAGGTTTACTCCCTGATATACAGCTGCCTACCCCTTCGTAAGTGCAGGTCCTAAATGAGCTTTTTTCTCTCTTCCCTCACCACAATCCAGATTCCTTTGGGGAGTTACCAGTACAGTAACCATACCAGGAAGTACTTAATTTATTAAGCTACTGCTTTTCTTAATCTCAGTGGAGATATTTACTGATAAACAGCTACTTTCGCAGCATGTTCATGTCGTTCCTAAATGAGCTTTTATCTCTCTCCCCTCACCACAAATCAGATTCTTCTGAGGAGTTCCCAGTACATTATCCTTTCCCCTGTGTAATGACCTTAACAAGCTCCGGCTGTTTTTATTCTCAGAAGGTTTACTCCCTGATATACAGCTGCCTACCCCCTTCGTAAGTGCAGGTCCTAAAAGAGCTTTTTTCTCTGTTCCCTCACCACAATCCAGATTCCTTTGGTGAGTTACCAGTACAGTAACCATTCTAGGAAGTACTTAATTTATTAAGCTACTGCTTTCTTAATCTCAGTGGAGATATTTACTGATAAACAGCTACGTATGCAGCATGTTCATGTCGTTCCTAAATGAGCTTTTATCTCTCTCCCCTCACCACAAATCATATTCTTCTGAGGAGTTCCCAGTACATTATCCTTTCCCCTTTGTAATTACCTTAACAAGACCGGGTGTTTTTAGTCTCAGAAGGTTTACTCCCTGATATACAGCTGCCTACCCCCTTCGTAAGTGCAGGTCCTAAATGAGCTTTTTTCTCTGTTCCCTCACCACAATCCAGATTCTTTTGGGGAGTTACCAGTAGAGTAACCATACCAGGAAGTACTCAATTTATTAACTACTGCTTTTCTTAATCTCAGTGGAGATATTTACTGATAAACAGCTACGTATGCAGCATGTTCATGTCGTTCCTAAATGAGCTTTTATCTCTCTCCCCTCACCACATATCAGATTCTTCTGAGGAGTTCCCAGTACATTATCCTTTCCCCTGTGTAATTACCTTAACAAGCTCCAGCTGTTTTTATTCGCAGAAGGTTTACTCCCTGATATACAGCTGCCTACCCCCTTCGTAAGTGCAGGTCCTAAATGAGCTTTTTTCTCTGTTCCCTCACCGCAATCCAGATTCTTTTGGGGAGTTACCAGTACAGTAACCATACCAGGAAGTACTTAATTTATTAAGCTACTGCTTTTCTTAATCTCAGTGGAGATATTTACTGATAAACAGCTACCTACGCAGCATGTTCATGTCATTCTTAAATGAGCTTTTATCTCTCTCCCCTCACCACAAATCAGATCCTTCTGAGGAGTTCCCAGTACATTATCCTTTCCCCTGTGTAATTACCTTAACAAGCTCCAGCTCTTTTTATTCTCAGAAGGTTTACTCCCTAATATACAGCTGCCTACCCCCTTCGTAAGTGCAGGTAGTAAATGAGCTTTTTTCTCTGTTCCCTCACCGCAATCCAGATTCTTTTGGGGAGTTACCAGTACAGAAACCATACCAGGAAGTACTTAATTTATTAAGCTACTGCTTTTCTTAATCTCAGTGGAGATATTTACTGATAAACAGCTACCTACGCAGCATGTTCATGTCATTCTTAAATGAGCTTTTATCTCTCTCCCCTCACCACAAATCAGATCCTTCTGAGGAGTTCCCAGTACATTATCCTTTCCCCTGTGTAATTACCTTAACAAGCTCCAGCTCTTTTTATTCTCAGAAGGTTTACTCCCTAATATACAGCTGCCTACCCCCTTCGTAAGTGCAGGTAGTAAATGAGCTTTTTTCTCTGTTCCCTCACCACAATCCAGATTCTTTTGGGAGTTACCAGTACAGTAACCATACCAGGAAGGACTTCATTTATTAAGCTACTGCTTTTCTTAATCTCAGTGGAGAAATTTACTGATAAGCAGCTATGTACGCAGCATGTTCATGTCGTT
>NW_025959135.1:0-32964 GCF_023159225.1 Perognathus longimembris pacificus | reverse complement strand
TACTGTTAATTACCTTAAGCTCCACTGTTTTTATCTCAGAATTTACTGATACAGCTGCCTACCTCGTAAGTGCAGGTTCCTAAATGAGCTTTTATCTCTCTCCCCTCACCACAAATCAGATTCTTCTGAGGAGTTCCCAGTACATTATCCTTTCCCCTGTGTTAATTTACCTTAAGCTAGCTGTTTTTATTCTCAGAATTTACTCCCTGATATACAGCTGCCTACGCCATTCATAAGTGCAGGTCCTAAATGAGCTTTTTCTCTGTTCCCTCACCACAATCCAGATTCTTTTGGGAGTTACCAGTACAGTAACCATACCAGGAAGTACTTAATTTATTAAGCTACTGCTTTTCTTAATCTCAGATATTTACTGATAACAGCTACCTACGCAGCTTGTTCAGTGCGTTCCTAAATGAGCTTTTATCTCTCTCCCTCACCACAAATCAGATTCTTTCTGAGGAGTTCCCAGTACATTATCCTTTACCAGGAAGTACTTAATTATTAAGCTACTGCTTTTTTATTCTCAGAAGGTTTACTCCCTGATATACAGCTGCCTACCCCCTTCGTGTGCAGGTTCCTAAATGAGCTTTTTATCTCTGTTCCCTCACCACAAATCCAGATTCTTTTGGGGAGTTACCAGTACAGTAACCATACCAGGAAGTACTTAAATTAAGCTACTGTTTTTAATCTCAGTGGAGATATTTACTGATAAACAGCTACCTACGCAGCATGTTGCAGGTTCCTAAATGAGCTTTTATCTCTCTCCCCTCACCACAAATCAGATTCTTCTGGGGAGTTCCCAGTACATTAATCCTTTACCTGGAATTACTTAAACAAGCTCCAGCTGTTTTTATTCTCAGATAGGTTTACTCCCTGATATACAGCTGCCTACCCCAGCATGTTCAGGTCCTAAATGAGCTTTTTCTCTGTTCCCTCACCACAATCCAGATTCTTCTGGGGAGTTACCAGTACAGTAACCATACCAGGAAGTACTTAATTTATTAAGCTCCTGCTTTTCTTAATCTCAGTGGAGATATTTACTGATAAACTGCTGCCTACGTATGCAGGTTCCTAAATGAGTTTTTATCTCTCCCTCACCACAAATCAGATTCTTCTGAGGAGTTCCCAGTACATTATCCTTTCCCCTGTGAAGTACTTATTTATTAAGCTCCAGCTTTTTTATTCTCAGAATTTACTCCCTGATATACAGCTGCCTACCCCAGCTTCGTGTGCGTCCTAAATGAGCTTTTTTCTCTGTTCCCTCACCACAAATCCAGATTCTTTGGGAGTTACCAGTACAGTATCCATACCAGGAAGTACTTAATTTATTAAGCTACTGCTTTTCTTAATCTCAGTGGAGATATTTACTGATAAACAGCTGCCTACCCCCTTCGTAAGTGCAGGTTCCTAAATGAGCTTTTATCTCTCCCTCACCACAATCAGATTCTTTGGGAGTTCCCAGTACAGTAATCCTTTACCCCCTTAATTTATTAAGCTACTGCTTTTTTATTCTCAGTGGAGATATTTACTGATATACAGCTACCTATGCAGCATGTTCATGTCGTCCTAAATGAGCTTTTTTCTCTGTTCCCTCACCACAAATCCAGATTCTTTTGGGAGTTACCAGTACAGTAACCATACCTGTGTAAGTACTTAATTTATTAAGCTACTGCTTTTCTTATTCTCAGTGGAGATATTTACTGATAAACAGCTACCTACGCAGCATGTTCATGTCGTTCCTAAATGAGCTTTTTCTCTTCCCCTCACCACAATCAGATTCTTCTGAGGAGTTCCCAGTACATTATCCTTTCCCCTGTGTAATTACCTTAACAAGCTACTGCTGTTTTTATTCTCAGAAGTTTACTCCCTGATAAACAGCTACGTAAGTGTTCAGGTCCTAAATGAGCTTTTATCTCTTCCCCTCACCACAATCCAGATTCTTTGGGAGTTACCAGTACAGTAACCTTTACCTGTGTAATTACCTTAACAAGCTACTGTTTTTATTCTCAGATATTTACTGATAAACAGCTGCCTACGCAGCATGTTCATGTCGTTCCTAAATGAGCTTTTTTCTCTGTTCCCTCACCACAATCCAGATTCTTTTGGGGAGTTCACCAGTACAGTAACCATACCAGGAAGTACTTAATTTAGAAGCTACTGCTTTTCTTAATCTCAGTGGAGATATTTATCCCTGATAAACAGCTACTATGCAGCATGTTCATGTCGTTCCTAATGAGCTTTTATCTCTCTCCCTCACCACAAATCAGATTCTTCTGAGGAGTTCCCAGTACAGTCCTTTCCCCTGTGTAATTACCTTAACAAGCTCCAGCTGTTTTTATTCTCAGAAGGTTTATCCCTGACATACAGCTGCCTACCCCTTCGTAAGTGCAGGTCCTAAATGAGCTTTTTTCTCTGTTCCCTCACCACAATCCAGATTCTTTTGGGGAGTTACCAGTACAGTACCATACCAGGAAGTACTTAATTTATTAAGCTACTGCTTTTCTTAATCTCAGTGGAGATATTTACATTGATAAACAGCTACCTACGCAGCATGTTCATGTCGTTCCTAAATGAGCTTTTATCTCTCTCCCCTCACACAAATCAGATTCTTCTGAGGAGTTCCCAGTACATTATCCTTTCCCCTGTGTAATTACCTTAACAAGCTCCAGCTGTTTTTATTCTCAGAAGGTTTACTCCCTGATATACAGCTGCCTACCCCCTTCTTAAGTGCAGGTCCTAAATGAGCTTTTTTCTCTGTTCCCTCACCACAATCCAGATTCTTTTGGGGAGTTACCAGTACAGTAACCATACCAGGAAGTACTTAATTTATTAAGCTACTGCTTTTCTTAATCTCAGTGGAGATATTTACTGAAAACAGCTACCTACGCAGCATGTTCATGTCGTTCCTAAATGAGCTTTTATCTCTCTCCCCTCACCACAAATCAGATTCTTCTGAGGAGTTCCCAGTACATTATCCTTTCCCCTGTGTAATTACCTTAACAAGCTCCAGCTGTTTTTATTCTCAGAAGGTTTACTCCCTGATATACAGCTGCCTACCCCCTTCGTAAGTGCAGGTCCTAATGAGCTTTTTTCTCTGTTCCCTCACCACAATCCAGATTCTTTTGGGGAGTTACCAGTACAGTAACCATACCAGGAAGTACTTAATTTATTAAGCTACTGCTTTTCTTAATCTCAGTGGAGATATTTACTGATAAACAGCTACCTATGCAGCATGTTCATGTCGTTCCTAAATGAGCTTTTATCTCTCTCCCCTCACCACAAATCAGATTCTTCTGAGGAGTTCCCAGTACATTATCCTTTCCCCTGTGTAATTACCTTAACAAGCTCCAGCTGTTTTTATTCTCAGAAGGTTTACTCCCTGATATACAGCTGCCTACCCCCTTCGTAAGTGCAGGTCCTAAATGAGTTTTTTTCTCTGTTCCCTCACCACAATCCAGATTCTTTTGGGGAGTTACCAGTACAGTATCCATACCAGGAAGTACTTAATTTATTAAGCTACTGCTTTTCTTAATCTCAGTGGAGATATTTACTGATAAACAGCTACTAGCAGCATGTTCATGTCGTTCTTAAATGAGCTTTTATCTCTCTCCCCTCACCACAAATCAGATTCTTCTGAGGAGTTCCCAGTACATTATCCTTTCCCCTGTGTAATTACCTTAACAAGCTCCAGCTGTTTTTATTCTCAGAAGGTTTACTCCCTGATATACAGCTGCCTACCCCCTTCGTAAGTGCAGGTCCTAAATGAGCTTTTTTCTCTGTTCCCTCACCACAATCCAGATTCTTTTGGGGAGTTACCAGTACAGTAACCATACCAGGAAGTACTTAATTTATTAAGCTACTGCTTTTCTTAATCTCAGTGGAGATATTTACTGATAAACAGCTACCTACGCAGCATGTTCATGTCGTTCCTAAATGAGCTTTTATCTCTCTCCCCTCACCACAAATCAGATTCTTCTGAGGAGTTCCCAGTACATTATCCTTTCCCCTGTGTAATTACCTTAACAAGCTCCAGCTGTTTTTATTCTCAGAAGGTTTACTCCCTGATATACAGCTGCCTACCCCCTTCGTAAGTGCAGGTCCTAAATGAGCTTTTTTCTCTGTTCCCTCACCACAATCCAGATTCTTTTGGGGAGTTACCAGTACAGTAACCATACCAGGAAGTACTTAATTTATTAAGCTACTGCTTTTCTTAATCTCAGTGGAGATATTTACTGATAAACAGCTACGTATGCAGCATGTTCATGTCGTTCCTAAATGAGCTTTTATCTCTCTCCCCTCACCACAAATCAGATTCTTCTGAGGAGTTCCCAGTACATTATCCTTTCCCCTGTGTAATTACCTTAACAAGCTCCAGCTGTTTTTATTCTCAGAAGGTTTACTCCCTGATATACAGCTGCCTACCCCCTTCGTAAGTGCAGGTCCTAAATGAGCTTTTTTCTCTGTTCCCTCACCACAATCCAGATTCTTTTGGGGAGTTACCAGTACAGTAACCATACCAGGAAGTACTTAATTTATTAAGCTACTGCTTTTCTTAATCTCAGTGGAGATATTTACTGATAAACAGCTACCTAGCAGCATGTTCATGTCGTTCCTAAATGAGCTTTTATCTCTCTCCCCTCACCACAAATCAGATTCTTCTGAGGAGTTCCCAGTACATTATCCTTTCCCCTGTGTAATTACCTTAACAAGCTCCAGCTGTTTTTATTCTCAGAAGGTTTACTCCCTGATATACAGCTGCCTACCCCCTTCGTAAGTGCAGGTCCTAAATGAGCTTTTTTCTCTGTTCCCTCACCACAATCCAGATTCTTTTGGGGAGTTACCAGTACAGTAACCATACCAGGAAGTACTTAATTTATTAAGCTACTGCTTTTCTTAATCTCAGTGGAGATATTTACTGATAAACAGCTACCTACGCAGCATGTTCATGTCGTTCCTAAATGAGCTTTTATCTCTCTCCCCTCACCACAAATCAGATTCTTCTGAGGAGTTCCCAGTACATTATCCTTTCCCCTGTGTAATTACCTTAACAAGCTCCAGCTGTTTTTATTCTCAGAAGGTTTACTCCCTGATATACAGCTGCCTACCCCCTTCGTAAGTGCAGGTCCTAAATGAGCTTTTTTCTCTGTTCCCTCACCACAATCCAGATTCTTTTGGGGAGTTACCAGTACAGTAACCATACCAGGAAGTACTTAATTTATTAAGCTACTGCTTTTCTTAATCTCAGTGGAGATATTTACTGATAAACAGCTACTACGCAGCATGTTCATGTCGTTCCTAAATGAGCTTTTATCTCTCTCCCCTCACCACAAATCAGATTCTTCTGAGGAGTTCCCAGTACTATCCTTTCCCCTGTGTAATTACCTTAACAAGCTCCAGCTGTTTTTATTCTCAGAAGGTTTACTCCCTGATATACAGCTGCCTACCCCCTTCGTAAGTGCAGGTCCTAAATGAGCTTTTTTCTCTGTTCCCTCACCACAATCCAGATTCTTTTGGGGAGTTACCAGTACAGTAACCATACCAGGAAGTACTTAATTTATTAAGCTACTGCTTTTCTTAATCTCAGTGGAGATATTTACTGATAAACAGCTACCTACGCAGCATGTTCATGTCGTTCCTAAATGAGCTTTTATCTCTCTCCCCTCACCACAAATCAGATTCTTCTGAGGAGTTCCCAGTACATTATCCTTTCCCCTGTGTAATTACCTTAACAAGCTCCAGCTGTTTTTATTCTCAGAAGGTTTACTCCCTGATATACAGCTGCCTACCCCCTTCGTAAGTGCAGGTCCTAAATGAGCTTTTTTCTCTGTTCCCTCACCACAATCCAGATTCTTTTGGGGAGTTACCAGTACAGTAACCATCCAGGAAGTACTTAATTTATTAAGCTACTGCTTTTCTTAATCTCAGTGGAGATATTTACTGATAAACAGCTACCTACGCAGCATGTTCATGTCGTTCCTAAATGAGCTTTTATCTCTCTCCCCTCACCACAAATCAGATTCTTCTGAGGAGTTCCCAGTACATTATCCTTTCCCCTGTGTAATTACCTTAACAAGCTCCAGCTGTTTTTATTCTCAGAAGGTTTACTCCCTGATATACAGCTGCCTACCCCCTTCGTAAGTGCCAGGTCCTAAATGAGCTTTTTTCTCTGTTCCCTCACCACAATCCAGATTCTTTTGGGGAGTTACCAGTACAGTAACCATACCAGGAAGTACTTAATTTATTAAGCTACTGCTTTTCTTAATCTCAGTGGAGATATTTACTGATAAACAGCTACCTACGCAGCATTTCATGTCGTTCCTAAATGAGCTTTTATCTCTCCCTCACCACAAATCCAGATTCTTCTGAGGAGTTCCCAGTACAGTATCCTTTCCCCTGTGTAATTACCTTAATGAAGCTCCAGCGTTTTTATTCTCAGAATTTACTCCCTGATAACAGCTACGTATGCAGCTTCATGTCGTCTAAATGAGCTTTTTTCTCTGTTCCCTCACCACAATCCAGATTCTTTTGGGGAGTTACCAGTACAGTAACCATACCAGGAAGTACTTAATTTATTAAGCTACTGCTTTTCTTAATCTCAGTGGAGATATTTACTGATAAACAGCTACCTACGCAGCATGTTCATGTCGTTCCTAAATGAGCTTTTATCTCTCTCCCCTCACCACAAATCAGATTCTTCTGAGGAGTTCCCAGTACATTACCTTTTCCCCTGTGTATAATTACCTTAACAAGCTCCAGCTGTTTTTATTCTCAGAAGGTTTACTCCCTGATATACTGCCTACCCCCTTCGTAAGTGCAGGTCCTAAATGAGCTTTTTTCTCTGTTCCCTCACCACAATCCAGATTCTTTTGGGAGTTACCAGTACATTATCCTTTCCAGGAAGTACTTAATTTATTAAGCTACTGCTTTTCTTAATCTCAGTGGAGATATTTACTGATAAACAGCTACCTACGCAGCATGTTCAGGTTCCTAATGAGCTTTTATCTCTCCCTCACCACAAATCAGATTCTTCTGAGGAGTTCCCAGTACAGTATCCTTTCCGTGTGTAATTACCTTAACAAGCTACTGCTGTTTTTATTCTCAGAATTTACTCCCTGATATACAGCTACCTACCCATGTTCATGTCGTCCTAAATGAGCTTTTTCTCTTCCCCTCACCACAATCCAGATTCTTTTGGGGAGTTCCCAGTACAGTATCCATGCCAGGAAGTACTTAAATTAAGCTACTGCTTTTCTTAATCTCAGAATTTACTGATAAACAGCTGCCTACCCCTTCGTAAGTGCGTACTAAATGAGCTTTTATCTCTGTTCCCTCACCACAATCCAGATTCTTTTGGGGAGTTACCAGTACAGTACCATACCAGGAAGTACTTAATTTATAAGCTAGTGCTTTTCTTAATCTCAGTGGAGATATTTACAGATAAACAGCTACCTACGCAGCACGTTCATGTCGTTCCTAAATGAGCTTTTATCTCTCTCCCCTCACACAAATCAGATTCTTCTGAGGAGTTCCCAGTACATTATCCTTTCCCCTGTGTAATTACCTTAACAAGCTCCAGCTGTTTTTATTCTCAGAAGGTTTACTCCCTGATATACAGCTGCCTACCCCCTTCTTAAGTGCAGGTCCTAAATGAGCTTTTTTCTCTGTTCCCTCACCACAATCCAGATTCTTTTGGGGAGTTACCAGTACAGTAACCATACCAGGAAGTACTTAATTTATTAAGCTACTGCTTTTCTTATCTCAGTGGAGATATTTACTGATAAACAGCTACCTACGCAGCATGTTCATGTCGTTCCTAAATGAGCTTTTATCTCTCTCCCCTCACCACAAATCAGATTCTTCTGAGGAGTTCCCAGTACATTATCCTTTCCCCTGTGTAATTACCTTAACAAGCTCCAGCTGTTTTTATTCTCAGAAGCTTTACTCCCTGATATACTGCTGCCTACCCCCTTCGTAATTGCAGGTCCTAATGAGCTTTTTTCTCTGTTCCCTCACCACAATCCAGATTCTTTTGGGGAGTTACCAGTACAGTAACCATACCAGGAAGTACTTAATTTATTAAGCTACTGCTTTTCTTAATCTCAGTGGAGATATTTACTGATAAACAGCTACGTATGCAGCATGTTCATGTCGTTCCTAAATGAGCTTTTATCTCTCTCCTCACCACAAATCAGATTCTTCTGAGGAGTTCCCAGTACTTTATCCTTTCCCCTGTGTAATTACCTTAACAAGCTCCATCTGTTTTTATTCTCAGAAGGTTTACTCCCTGATATACAGCTGCCTACCCTCTTCGTAAGTGCGGTCCTAAATGAGCTTTTTATCTCTGTTCCCTCACCACAATCCAGATTCTTTTGGGGAGTTACCAGTACAGTAACCATACCAGGAAGTACTTAGTTTATTAAGCTACTGCTTTTCTTAATCTCAGTTTAGACATTTACTGATAAACAGCGACTACGCAGCATGTTCATGTCGTTCCTAAATGAGCTTTTATCTCTCTCCCCTCACCACAAATCAGATTATTCTGAGGAGTTCCCAGTACATTATCCTTTCCCCTGTATAATTACCTTAACAAGCTCCAGCTGTTTTTATTCTCAGAAGGTTTACTCCCTGATATACAGCTGCCTACCCCCTTCGTAAGTGCAGGTCCTAAATGAGTTTTTTTCTCTGTTCCCTCACCACAATCCAGATTCTTTGGGGAGTTACCAGTACACAAACCATTCCAGGAAGTACTTAATTTATTAAGCTACTGCTTTTCTTAATCTCAGTGGAGATATTTACTGATAAACAGCGACCTAGCAGCATGTTCATGTCGTTCCTAAATGAGCTTTTATCTCTCTCCCCTCACCACAAATCAGATTCTTCTGAGGAGTTCCCAGTACATTTTCCTTTCCCCTGTGTAATTACCTTAACAAGCTCCAGCTGTTTTTATTCTCAGAAGGTTTACTCCCTGATATACAGCTGCCTACCCCCTTCGTAAGTGCAGGTCCTAAATCAGCTTTTTTCTCTGTTCCCTCACCACAATCCAGATTCTTTTAGGGAGTTACAGTACAGTAACCATACAAGGAAGTACTTAATTTATTAAGCTACTGCTTTTCTTAATGTCAGTGGAGATATTTACTGATAAAAAGCTACCTACGCAGCACGTTCATGTCGTTCCTAAATGAGCTTTTATCTCTCTCCCCTCACCACAAATCAGATTCTTCTGAGGAGTTCCCAGTACATTATCCTTTCCCCTGTGTGATTACCTTAACAAGCTCCACTGTTTTTATTCTCAGAAGGTTTACTCCCTGATATACAGCTGCCTACCCTTTGTAAGTCCAGGTCCTAAATGAGCTTTTTTCTCTGTTCCCTCACCACAATCCAGATTATTTTGGGGAGTTACCAGTACAGTAACCATACCAGGAACTACTTATTTATTAAGCTACTGCTTTTCTTAATCTCAGTGGAGATATTTACTGATAAACAGCTACCTACGCAGCATATTCATGTCGTTCCTAAATGAGCTTTTATCTCTCTCCTCACCACAAAGCAGATTCTTCTGAGGAGTTCCCAGTACTTTATCCTTTCCCCTGTGTAATTACCTTAACAAGCTCCAGCTGTTTTTATTCTCAGAAGGTTACTCCCTGATATACACCTGCCTACCCCCTTCGTAAGTGCCGGTCCTAAATGAGCTTTTTCTCTGTTCCCTCACCACAATCCAGATTCTTTTGGGGAGTTACCAGTACAGTAACCATACCAGGAAGTACTTAAGTTATTAAGCTACTGCTTTTCTTAATCTCAGTGGAGATATTTACTGATAAACAGCTACCTACGCAGCATGTTCATGTCGTTCCTAAATGAGCTTTTATCTCTCTCCCCTCACCACAAATCAGATTATTCTGAGGAGTTCCCAGTACATTATCCTTTCCCCTGTGTAAATACCTTAACAAGCTCCAGCTGTTTTTATTCTCAGAAGGTTTACTCCCTGATATACTGCTGCCTACCCCCTTCGTAAGTGCAGGTCCTAAATGAGCTTTTTTCTCTGTTCCCTCACCACAATCCAGATTCTTTTGGGGAGTTACCAGTACAGAAACCATTCCAGGAAGTACTTAATTTATTAAGGTACTGCTTTTCTTAATCTCAGTGGAGATATTTACTGATAAACAGCTACCTACGCAGCACGTTCATATCGTTCCTAAATGAGCTTTTATCTCTCTCCCCTCAACACAAATCAGATTCTTCTGAGGATTTCCCAGTACAATATCCTTTCCCCTGTGTAATTACCGTAACAATCTCAAGCTGTTTTTATTCTCAGAAGGTTTACTCCCTGATATACAGCTGCCTACCCCCTTCGTAAGTGCCGGTCCTAAATGAGCATTTTTCTCTGTTCCCTCACCACAATCCAGATTCTTTTTGGAGTTACCAGTACAGTATCCATACCAGGAAGTACTTAATTTATTAAGCTACTGCTTTTCTTAATCTCAGTAGAGATATTTACTGATAAAGAGCTACGTATGCAGCATGTTCATGTCGTTCCTAAATGAGCTTTTATCTCCCTCCCCTCACCACAAATCAGATTCTTCTGAGGAGTTCCCAGTACATTATCCTTTCCCCTGTGTAATTACCTTAACAAGCTCCAGCTGTTTTTATTCTCAGAAGGTTTACTCCCTGATATACAGCTGCCTAACCCCTTCGTAAGTGCAGGTCCTAAATGAGGTTTTTGCTCTGTTCCCTCACCACAATCCAGATTCTTTTGGGGAGTTTCCAGTACAGTATCCATACCAGGAAGTACTTAATTTATTACGGTACTGCTTTTCTTAATCTCAGTGGAGATATTTACTGATAAACAGCTACGTATGCAGCATGTTCATGTCGTTCCTAAATGAGCTTTTATCTCTCTCCCCTCACCACAAATCAGATTCTTCTGAGGAGTTCCCAGTACATTATCCTTTCCCCTGTGTAATTACCTTAACAAGCTCCAGCTGTTTTTATTCTCAGAAGGTTTACTCCCTGATATACAGCTGCCTACCCCCTTCGTAAGTGCAGGTGCTAAATGAGCTTTTTTCTCTGTTCCCTCACCACAATGCAGATTCTTTTGGGGAGTCACCAGTACAGTAACCATACCAGGAAGTACTTAATTTATTAAGCTACTGCTTTTCTTAATCTCAGTGGAGATATTTACTGATAAACAGCTACCTACACAGCATGTTCATGTCGTTCCTAAATGAGATTTTATCTCTCTGCCCTCACCACAAATCAGATTCTTCTGAGGAGTTCCCAGTACATTATCCTTTCCCCTGTGTAATTACCATAACAAGCTCCAGCTGTTTTTATTCTCAGAAGTTTTACTCCCTGATATACAGCTGCCTACCACCATCGTAAGTGCAGGTCCTAAATGAGCTTTTTTCTCTGTTCCCTCACCACAATCCAGATTCTTTTGGGGAGTTACCAGTACAGTAACCATACCAGGAAGTACTTAATTTATTAAGCTAATGCTTTTCTTAATATCAGTGGAGATATTTACTGGTAAACAGCTACCTACGCAGCGTGTTCATGTCGTTCCTAAATGAGCTTTTATCTCTCTCCCCTCACCACAAATCAGATTCTTCTGAGGAGTTCCCAGTACATTATCCTTTCCCCTGTGTAATTACCTTAACAAGCTCCAGCTGTTTTTATTCTCAGAAGGTTTACTCCCTGATATATAGCTGCCTAACCCCTTCGTAAGTTCAGGTCCTAAATGAGCTTTTTTCTCTGTTCCCTCACCACAATCCAAATTTTTTTGGGGAGTTACCAGTAGAGTAACCATACCAGGAAGTACTTAATTTATTAAGCTACTGCTTTTCTTAATCTCAGTGGAGATATTTACTGATAAACAGCTACCTACGCAGCATGTTAATGTCGTTCCTAAATGAGCTTTTATCTCTCTCCCCTCACCACAAATCAGATTCTTCTGTGGAGTTCCCAGTACATTATCCTTTCCCCTGTGTAATTACCATAACAAGCTCCAGCTGTTTTTATTCTCAGAACATTTACTCCCTGATATACAGCTGCCTACCCCTTCGTAAGTGCAGTTCCTAAATGAGCTTTATTCTCTGTTCCCTCACCACAATCTAGATTCTTTTGGGGAGTTACCAGTACAGTAACCATACCAGGAAGTACTTAATTTATTAAGCTATTGCTTTTCTTAATCTCAGTGGAGATATTTACTGATAAACAGCTACCTACGCAGCATGTTCATGTCGTTCATAATGAGCTTTTATCTCTCTCCCCTCACCACAAATCAGATCCTTCTGAGGAGTTTCCAGTACATTATCCTTTCCCCTGTGTAATTACCTTAACAAGCTCCAGCTGTTTTTATTCTCAGAAGGATTACTCCCTGATATACAGCTGCCTACCCCCTTCGTAAGTGCAGGTCTTAAATGAGCTTTTTTCTCTGTTCCCTCACCACAATCCAGATTCTTTTGGGGAGTTACCAGGGCAGTAACCATGCCAGGAAGTACTTAATTTATTAAGCTACTGCTTTTCTTAATATCAGTGGAGATATTTACTGATAAACAGCTACCTACGCAGCATGTTCTTGTCTTTCCTAAATGAGCTTTTTTCTCTGTTCCCTCACCACAATCCAGATTCTTTTGGGGAGTTACCAGTACAGTATCCATACCAGGAAGTACTTAATTTATGAAGCTACTGCTTTTCTTAAGCTCAGTGGAGATATTTATTGATAAACAGCTACGTTTGCAGCATGTTCATGTCGTTCCTAAATGAGCTTTTATCTCTCTCCCCTCACCACAAATCAGATTCTTCTGAGGAGTTCCCAGTACATTATCCTTTCCCCTGTGTAATTACCTTAACAACCTCCAGCTGTCTTTATTCTCAGAAGGTTTACTCCCTGATATACAGCTGCCTACCCCCTTCGTAAGTGCAGGTCCTAAATGAGCTTTTTTCTCTGTTCCCTCACCACAATCCAGATTCTTTTGGGGAGTTACCAGTACGGTAACCATACCAGGAAGTACTTAATTTATTAAGCTACTTCTTTTCTAAATCTCAGTGGAGATATTTACTGATAAACAGCTACCTACGCAGCATGTTCATGTCGTTCCTAAATGAGCTTTTATCTCCCTCCCCTCACCACAAATCAGATTCTTCTGAGGAGTTCCCAGTACATTATCCTTTCCCCTGTGTAATTACCTTAAGAAGCTCCAGCTGTTTTTATTCTCAGAAGGTTTACTCCATGATATAGAACTGCCTACCCCCTTCGTAAGTGCAGGTCCTAAATGAGCTTTTTTCTCTGTTCCCTCACCACAATCCAGATTCCTTTGGGGAGTTACCAGTACAGTAACCATACCAGGAACTACTTAATTTATTAAGCTACTGCTTTTCTTAATCTCAGTGGAGATATTTACTGATAAACAGCTACCTACGCAGCATATTCATGTCGTTCCTAAATGAGCTTTTATCTCTCTCACTTCACCACAAAGCAGATTCTTCTGAGGAGTTCCCAGTACTTTATCCTTTCCCCTGTGTAATTACCTTAACAAGCTCCAGCTGTTTTTATTCTCAGAAGGTTTACTCCCTGATATACAGCTGCCTAACCCCTTCGTAAGTGCAGGTCCTAAATGAGGTTTTTGCTCTGTTCCCTCACCACAATCCAGATTCTTTTGGGGAGTTACCAGTACAGTATCCATACCAGGAAGTACTTAATTTATTACGGTACTGCTTTTCTTAATCTCAGTGGAGATATTTACTGATAAACAGCTACGTATGCAGCATGTTCATGTCGTTCCTAAATGAGCTTTTATCTCTCTCCCCTCACCACAAATCAGATTCTTCTGAGGAGTTCCCAGTACATTATCCTTTCCCCTGTGTAATTACCTTAACAAGCTCCAGCTGTTTTTATTCTCAGAAGGTTTACTCCCTGATATACAGCTGCCTACCCCCTTCGTAAGTGCAGGTCCTAAATGAGGTTTTTCTCTGTTCCCTCACCACAATCCAGATTCTTTTGGGGAGTTTCCAGTACAGTAACCATACCAGGAAGTACTTAATTTATTACGCTACTGCTTTTCTTAATCTCAGTGGAGATATTTACTGATAAACAGCTACCTACGCAGCATGTTCATGTCGTTCCTAAATGAGCTTTTATCTCTCTCCCCTCACCACAAATCAGATTCTTCTGAGGAGTTCCCAGTACATTATCCTTTCCCCTGTGTAATTACCTTAACAAGCTCCAGCTGTTTTTATTCTCAGAAGGTTTACTCCCTGATATACAAGCTGCCTACCACCTTCGTAAGTGCAGGTCCTAAATGAGCTTTTTTCTCTGTTCCCTCACCACAATCCAGATTCTTTTGGGGAGTTACCAGTACAGTAACCATACCAGGAAGTACTTAATTTATTAAGCTACTGCTTTTCTTAATCTCAGTGGAGATATTTACTGATAAACAGCTACCTACGCAGCATGTTCATGTCGTTCCTAAATGAGCTTTTATCTCTCTGCCCTCACCACAAATCAGATTCTTCTGAGGAGTTCCCAGTACATTATCCTTTCCCCTGTGTAATTACCTTAACAAGCTCCAGCTGTTTTTATTCTCAGAAGGTTTACTCCCTGATATACAGCTGCCTACCCCTTCGTAAGTGCAGGTCCTAAATGAGCTTTTTTCTCTGTTCCCTCACCACAATCCAGATTCTTTTGGGGAGTTACCAGTACAGTAACCATACCAGGAAGTACTTAATTTATTAAGCTACTGCTTTTCTTAATATCAGTGGAGATATTTACTGGATAAACAGCTACCTACGCAGCATGTTCATGTCGTTCCTAAATGAGCTTTTATCTCTCTCCCCTCACCACAAATCAGATTCTTCTGAGGAGTTCCCAGTACATTATCCTTTCCCCTGTGTAATTACCTTAACAAGCTCCAGCTGTTTTTATTCTCAGAAGGTTTACTCCCTGATATATAGCTGCCTAACCCCTTCGTAAGTGCAGGTCCTAAATGAGCTTTTTTCTCTGTTCCCTCACCACAATCCAGATTTTTTTGGGGAGTTACCAGTACAGTATCCATACCAGGAAGTACTTAATTTATTAATTTACTGCTTTTCTTAATCTCAGTGGAGATATTTACTGATAAACAGCTACGTACGCAGCATGTTCATGTCGTTCCTAAATGAGCTTTTATCTCTCTCCCCTCACCACAAATCAGATTCTTCTGTGGAGTTCCCAGTACATTATCCTTTCCCCTGTGTAATTACCATAACAAGCTCCAGCTGTTTTTATTCTCAGAACATTTACTCCCTGATATACAGCTGCCTACCCCTTCGTAAGTGCAGGTCCTAAATGAGCTTTTTCTCTGTTCCCTCACCACAATCAGATTCTTTTGGGGAGTTACCAGTACAGTAACCATACCAGGAAGTACTTAATTTATTAAGCTACTGCTTTTCTTAATCTCAGTGGAGATATTTACTGATAAACAGCTACCTACGCAGCATGTTCATGTCGTTCATAATGAGCTTTTATCTCTCTCCCCTCACCACAAATCAGATTCTTCTGAGGAGTTTCCAGTACATTATCCTTTCCCCTGTGTAATTACCTTAACAAGCTCCAGCTGTTTTTATTCTCAGAAGGATTACTCCCTGATATACAGCTGCCTACCCCCTTCGTAAGTGCAGGTCCTAAATGAGCTTTTTTCTCTGTTCCCTCACCACAATCCAGATTCTTTTGGGGAGTTACCAGTACAGTAACCATACCAGGAAGTACTTGATTTATTAAGCTACTGCTTTTCTTAATCTCAGTGGAGATATTTACTGATAAACAGCTACCTACACAGCATGTTCATGTCGTTCCTAAATGAGCTTTTATCTCTCTCCCCTCACCACAAATCAGATTCTGCTGAGGAGTTCCCAGTACATTATCCTTTCCCCTGTTTAATTACCTTAACAACGTCCAGCTGTTTTTATTCTCAGAAGGTTTACTCCCTGATATACAGCTGCCTACCCCCTTGGTAAGTGCAGGTCATAAATGAGCTTTTTTCTCTGTTTCCTCACCACAATCCAGATTCTTTTGGGGAGTTACCAGTGCAGTAACCATGCCAGGAAGTACTTAATTTATTAAGCTACTGCTTTTCTTAATATCAGTGGAGATATTTACTGATAAACAGCTACCTACGCAGCATGTTCTTGTCGTTCCTAAATGAGCTTTTTTCTCTGTTCCCCTCACCACAATCCAGATTCTTTTGGGGAGTTACCAGTACAGTATCCATACCAAGAAGTACTTAATTTATGAAGCTACTGCTTTTCTTAAGCTCAGTGGAGATATTTATTGATAAACAGCTACGTTTGCAGCATGTTCATGTCGTTTCTAAATGAGCTTTTATCTCTCTCCCCTCACCACAAATCAGATTCTTCTGAGGAGTTCCCTGTACATTATCCTTTCCCCTGTGTAATTACCTTAAAAAGCTCCAGCTGTTTTTATTCTCAGAAGGTTTAATCCCTGACAAACAGCTGCCTAACCCCTTCGTAAGTGCAGGTACTAAATGAGCTTTTTTCTCTGTTCCCTCACCACAATCCAGGTTCTTTTGGGGAGTTACCAGTACAGTAACCATACCAGGAAGTACTTAATTTATTAAGCTACTGCTTTTCTTAATCTCAGTGGAGATATTTACTGATAAAAAGCTACCTACGCAGCAAGTTCATGTCGTTACTAAATGAGCTTTTATCTCTCTCCCCTCACCACAAATCACATTCTTCTGAGGAGTTCCCAGTACATTATCCTTTCCCCTGTGTAATTACCTTAACAAGCTCCAGCTGTTTTTATTCTCAGAAGGTTTACTCCCTGATATACAGCTGCCTACCCCCTTCGTAAGTGCAGGTCCTTAATGAGCTTTTTTCTCTGTTCCCTCACCACAATCCAGATTCTTTCAGGGAGTTACGAGTACAGTAACCATACCAGGAAGTACTTAATTTATTAAGCTACTGCTTTTCTTAATCTCAGTGGAGATATTTACTGATAAACTGCGACTTACGCAGCATGTTCATGTCGTTCCTAAATGAGCTTTTATCTCTCTCCCCTCACCACAAATCAGATTCTTCTGAGGAGTTCCCAGTACATTATCCTTTCCCCTATGTAATTACCTTAACAAGCTCCAGCTGTTTTTATTCTGAGAAGGTTTACTCCCTGATATACAACTGCCTACCCCTTTCGTAAGTGCAGGTCCTAAATGAGCTTTGTTCTCTGTTCCCTCACCACAATCCAGATTCTTTTGGGGAGTTACCAGTACAGTAACCATACCAGGAAATACTTAATTTATTAATCTACTGCTTTTCTTAATCTCAGTGGAGATATTTACTGATAAACATCTACCTACGCAGCATGTTCATGTCGTTCCTAAATGAGCTTTTATCTCTCTCCCCTCACCACAAATCAGATTCTTCTGAGGAGTTCCCAGTACATTATCCTTTCCCCTGTGTAATTACCTTAACAGGCTCCAGCTGTTTTTATTCTCAGAAGGTTTACTCCCTGATATACAGCTGCCTAACCCCTTCGTAAGTGCAGGTATTAAATGAGCTTTTTTCTCTGTTCCCTCACCACAATCCAGATTCTTTTGGGGATTTACCAGTACAGTAAACATACCAGGAAGTACTTAATTTATTAAGCTACTGCTTTTCTTAATCTCAGTGGAGATATTTACTGATAAACAGCTACCTACGCAGCATGTTCATGTCGTTCCTAAATGAGCTTTTATCTCTTTCCCCTCACCCCAAATCAGATTCTTCTGAGGAGTTCCCACTACATTATCCTTTCCCCTGTGTAATTACCTTAACAAGCTCCAGCTGTTTTTATTCTCAGAAGTTTTACTCCCTGATATACAGCTGCCTACCCCCTTCGTAAGTGCAGATCTTAAATGAGCTTTTTTCTCTGTTCCCGCACCACAATCCAGATTCTTTTGGGGAGTTACCGGTACAGTAACCATACCAGGAAGTACTTAATTTATTAAGCTACTGCTTTTCTTAATCTCAGTGGAGATATTTACTGATAAACAGCTACCTACGCAGCATGTTCATGTCGTTCCTAAATGAGCTTTGATCTCTCTCCCCTCACCACAAATCAGATTCTTCTGAGGAGTTCCCAGTACATTATCCTTTCCCCTGTGTAATTACCTTAACAAGCTCCAGCTGTTTTTATTCGCAGAAGGTTTACTCCCTGAAATACAGCTGCCTACCCCCTTCGTAAGTGCAGGTCCTAAATGAGCTTTTTTCTCTGTTCCCTCACCACAATCCAGATTATTTTGGGGAGTTGCCAGTACAGTAACCATACCAGGAAGTACTTCATTTATTATGCTACTGCTTTTCTTAATCTCAGTGGAGATATTTACTGATAAACAGCTACGTATGCAGCATGTTCATCTCATTCTTAAATGATCTTTTATCTCTCTCCCCTCACCACAAATCAGATTCTTCTGAGGAGTTCCCAGTACATTATCCTTTCCCCTGTGTAATTACCTTAACAAGCTCAAGCTGTTTTTATTCTCAGAAGGTTTACTCCCTGATATACAGCTGCCTACCCCCTTCGTAAGTGCAGGTCCTAAATGAGCTTTTTTCTCTGTTCCCTCACCACAATCCAGATTCTTTTGCGGAGGTACCAGTACAGTAACCATACTAGGAAGTACTTAATTTATTAAGCTACTGCTTTTCTTAATCTCAGTGGAGATATTTACTGATAAACAGCTACCTACGCAGCATGTTCATGTCGTTCCTAAATGAGCTTTGATCTCTCTCCCCTCACCACAAATCAGATTCTTCTGAGGAGTTCCCAGTACATTATCCTTTCCCCTGTGTAATTACCTTAACAAGCTCCAGCTGTTTTTATTCTCAGAAGGTTTACTCCCTGAAATACAGCTGCCTACCCCCTTCGTAAGTGCAGGTCCTAAATGAGCTTTTTTCTCTGTTCCCTCACCACAATCCAGATTCTTTTGGGGAGTTGCCAGTACAGTAACCATACCAGGAAGTACTTAATTTATTAAGCTACTGCTTTTCTTAATCTCAGTGGAGATATTTACTGATAAACAGCTACCTACACAGCATGTTCATCTCATTCTTAAATGATCTTTTATCTCTCTCCCCTCACCACAAATCAGATTCTTCTGAGGAGGTCCCAGTACATTATCCTTTCCCCTGTGTAATTACCTTAACAAGCTCCAGCTGTTTTTATTCTCAGAAGGTTTACTCCCTGATATACAGCTGCCTACCCCCTTCGTAAGTGCAGGTCCTAAATGAGCTTTTTTCTCTGTTCCCTCACCACAATCCAGATTCTTTTGCGGAGGTACCAGTACAGTAACCATACTAGGAAGTACTTAATTTATTAAGCTACTGCTTTTCTTAATCTCAGTGGAGATATTTACTGATAAACAGCTACCTACGCAGCATGTTCATGTCGTTCCTAAATGAGCTTTATCTCTCTCCCCTCACCACAAATCAGATTCTTTGAGTAGTTCCCAGTACATTATCCTTTCCCCAGTGTAATTACCTTAAAAAGCTCCTGCTGTTTTTATTCTCAGAAGGTTTACTCCCTGATATACTGCTGCCTACCCCCTTCGTAAGTACAGGTCCTAAATGAGCTTTTTTCTCTGTTCCCTCACCACAATCCAGATTCTTTTGGGGAGTTACCAGTACAGTAACCATACCAGGAAGTACTTAATTTATTAAGCTACTGCTTTTCTTAATCTCAGTGGAGATATTTAGTGATAAACAGCTATGTACGCAGCATGTTCATGTCGTTCGTAAATGAGCTTTTATCTCTCTCCCCTCACCACAAATCAGATTCTTCTGAGGAGTTCCCAGTACATTATCCTTTGCCCTGTGTAATTACCTTAACAACCTCCAGCTGTTTTTATTCTCAGAAGGTTTACTCCCTGATATACAGCTGCCTACCCCCTTCGTAAGTGCAGATCCTAAATGAGCTTTTTTCTCTCTTCCCTCACCACAATCCAGATTCTTTTGGGGAGTTACCAGTACAGTAACCATACCAGGAAGTACTTAATTTATTAAGCTACTGCTTTTCTTAATCTCAGTGGAGTTATTTACTGATAATCAGCTAACTACGCAGCATGTTCATGTCGTTCCTAAATGAGCTTTTATCTCTCTCCCCTCACCACAAATCAGATTCTTCTGAGGAGTTCCCAGTACATTATCATTTCCCCTGTGTAATTACCTTAACAAGCTCCAGCTGTTTTTATTCTCAGAAGGTTTACTCCCTGATATACACCTGCCTACCCACTTCGTAAGTGCAGGTCCTAAATGAGCTTTTTTCTCTGTTCCCTCACCACAATCCAGATTCTTTTGGGGAGTTACCAGTACAGTAACCATACCAGGAAGTACTTAATTTATTAAGCTACTGCTTTTCTTAATCTCAGTGGAGATATTTACTGATAAACAGCTACGTACGCAGCATGTTCATGTCGTTCATAAATGAGCTTTTATCTCTCTCCCCTCACCACAAATCAGATTTTTCTGAGGAGTTCCCAGTACATTATCCTTTCCCCAGTGTAATTACCTTAACAAGTTCCAGCTGTTTTTATTCTCAGAAGGTTTACTCCCTGATATACAGATGCCTACACCCTTCGTAAGTGCAGGTCCTAAATGAGCTTTTTTCTCTGTTCCCTCACCACAATCCGGGTTCTTTTGTGGAGTTACCAGTAGAGTAACCATACCAGGAAGTACTTAATTTATTAAGCTACTGCTTTTCTTAATCTCAGTGGATTTATTTACTGATAAACAGCTACCTACGCAGCATGTTCATGTCGTTCCTAAATGAGCTTTAATCTCTCTCCCCTCACCACAAATCAGATTCTTCTGAGGAGTTCCCAGTACATTATCCTTTCCCCTGTGTAATTACCTTAACAAGCTCCAGCTGTTTTTATTCTCAGAAGGTTTACTCCCTGATATACAGCTGCCTACCCCCTTTGTAAGTGCAGGTCCTAAATGAGCTTTTTTCTCTGTTCCCTCACCACAATCCAGGTTCTTTTGGGGAGTTACCAGTACAGCAACCATACCAGGAAGTACTTAATTTATTAAGCTACTGCTTTTCTTAATCTCAGTGCTGATATTTACTGATAAACAGCTACCTACGCAGCATGTTCATGTCGTTCCTAAATGAGCTTTTATCTCTCTCCCCTCACCACAAATCAGATTCTTCTAGGAGTTCCCAGTACATTATCCCTTCCCCTGTGTAATTACCTTAACAAGCTCCATCTGTTTTTATTCTCAGAAGGTTTCCTCCCTGATATACAGCTGCCTAACCCCTTCGTAAGTGCAGGTCCTAAATGAGCTTTTTTCTCTGTTCCCTCACCACAATCCAGATTCTTTTGGGGAGTTACCAGTACAGTAACCATGCCAGGAAGTAGTTAATTTATTAAGCTACTGCTTTTCTTAATCTCAGTGGAGATATTTACTGATGAACAGCTACCTACGCAGCATATTCTTGTTGTTCCTAAATGAGCTTTTTTCTCTGTTCCCTCACCACAATCCAGATTCTTTTGGGGAGTTACCAGTACAGCATCCATACCAGGAAGTACTTAATTTATGAAGCTACTGCTATCCTTAATCTCAGTGGAGATATTTATTGATAAACATCTACGTACGCAGCATTTTCATGTCGTTCCTAAATGAGCTTTTATCTCTCTCCCCTCACCACAAATCAGAATCTTCTGAGGAGTTCCCAGTACATTATCCTTTCCCCTGTGTAATTACCTTAACAAGCTCCAGCTGTTTTTATTCTCAGAAGGTTTACTCCCTGATATACAACTGCCTACCCCCTTCGTAAGTGCAGGTCCTAAATGAGCTTTTTTCTCTGTTCCCTCACCACAATCCAGATTCTTTTAGGGAGTTACGAGTACAGTAACCATACCAGGAAGTACTTAATTTATTAAGCTACTGCTTTTCTTAATCTCAGTGGAGATATTTACTGATAAACAGCTACCTACTCAGCATGTTCATGTCGTTCCTAAATGAGGTTTTATCTCTCTCCCCTCACCACAAATCAGATTCTTCTGAGGAGTTCCCAGTACATTATCCTTTCCCCTGTGTAATTACCTTAACAAGCTCCAGCTGTTTTTATTCTCAGAATGTTTACTCCCTGATATACAGCTGCCTACCCCCTTCGTAAGTGCAGGTCCTAAATGAGCTTTTTTCTCTGTTCCCTCACCACAATCCAGATTCTTTTGGGGTGTTACCAGTACAGTAACCATACCAGGAAGTACTTAATTTATTAAGCTACTGCTTTTCTTAATCTCAGTGGAGATATTTACTGATAAACAGCTACGTACGCAGCATGTTCATGTCGTTCCTAAATGAGCTTTTATCTCTCTCCCCTCACCACAAATCAGATTCTTCTGAGGAGTTCCCAGTACATTATCCTTTCCCCTGTGTAATTACCTTAACAAGCTCCAGCTGTTTTTATTCTCAGAAGCTTTACTCCCTGATATACAGCTGCCTACCCCCTTCGTAATTGCAGGTCCTAATGAGCTTTTTTCTCTGTTCCCTCACCACAATCCAGATTCTTTTGGGGAGTTACCAGTACAGAAACCATTCCAGGAAGTACTTAATTTATTAAGCTACTGCTTTTCTTAATCTCAGTGGAGATATTTACTGATAAACAGCGACCTAAGCAGCATGTTCATGTCGTTCTTAAATGAGCTTTTATCTCTCTCCCCTCACCACAAATCAGATTCTTCTGAGGAGTTCCCAGTACATTATCCTTTCCCCTGTGTAATTAACTTATCAAGCTCCAGCTGTTTTTATTCTCAGAAGGTTTACTCCCTGATATACTGCTGCCTACCCCCTTCGTAAGTGCAGGTCCTAAATGAGCTTTTTTCTCTGTTCCCTCACCACAATCCAGATTCTTTTGGGGAGTTACCAGTACAGTAACCATACCACGAAGCACTTAATTTATTAAGCTACTGCTTTTCTTAATCTCAGTGGAGTTATTTACTGATAATCAGCTAACTACGCAGCATGTTCATGTCGTTCCTAAATGAGCTTTTATCTCTCTCCCCTCACCACAAATCAGATTCTTCTGAGGAGTTCCCAGTACATTATCATTTCCCCTGTGTAATTACCTTAACAAGCTCCAGCTGTTTTTATTCTCAGAAGGTTTACTCCCTGATATACACCTGCCTACCCACTTCGTAAGTGCAGGTCCTAAATGAGCTTTTTTCTCTGTTCCCTCACCACAATCCAGATTCTTTTGGGGAGTTACCAGTACAGTAACCATACCAGGAAGTACTTAATTTATTAAGCTACTGCTTTTCTTAATCTCAGTGGAGATATTTACTGATAAACAGCTACGTACGCAGCATGTTCATGTCGTTCATAAATGAGCTTTTATCTCTCTCCCCTCACCACAAATCAGATTTTTCTGAGGAGTTCCCAGTACATTATCCTTTCCCCAGTGTAATTACCTTAACAAGTTCCAGCTGTTTTTATTCTCAGAAGGTTTACTCCCTGATATACAGATGCCTACACCCTTCGTAAGTGCAGGTCCTAAATGAGCTTTTTTCTCTGTTCCCTCACCACAATCCGGGTTCTTTTGTGGAGTTACCAGTAGAGTAACCATACCAGGAAGTACTTAATTTATTAAGCTACTGCTTTTCTTAATCTCAGTGGATTTATTTACTGATAAACAGCTACCTACGCAGCATGTTCATGTCGTTCCTAAATGAGCTTTAATCTCTCTCCCCTCACCACAAATCAGATTCTTCTGAGGAGTTCCCAGTACATTATCCTTTCCCCTGTGTAATTACCTTAACAAGCTCCAGCTGTTTTTATTCTCAGAAGGTTTACTCCCTGATATACAGCTGCCTACCCCCTTTGTAAGTGCAGGTCCTAAATGAGCTTTTTTCTCTGTTCCCTCACCACAATCCAGGTTCTTTTGGGGAGTTACCAGTACAGCAACCATACCAGGAAGTACTTAATTTATTAAGCTACTGCTTTTCTTAATCTCAGTGCTGATATTTACTGATAAACAGCTACCTACGCAGCATGTTCATGTCGTTCCTAAATGAGCTTTTATCTCTCTCCCCTCACCACAAATCAGATTCTTCTAGGAGTTCCCAGTACATTATCCCTTCCCCTGTGTAATTACCTTAACAAGCTCCATCTGTTTTTATTCTCAGAAGGTTTCCTCCCTGATATACAGCTGCCTAACCCCTTCGTAAGTGCAGGTCCTAAATGAGCTTTTTTCTCTGTTCCCTCACCACAATCCAGATTCTTTTGGGGAGTTACCAGTACAGTAACCATGCCAGGAAGTAGTTAATTTATTAAGCTACTGCTTTTCTTAATCTCAGTGGAGATATTTACTGATGAACAGCTACCTACGCAGCATATTCTTGTTGTTCCTAAATGAGCTTTTTTCTCTGTTCCCTCACCACAATCCAGATTCTTTTGGGGAGTTACCAGTACAGCATCCATACCAGGAAGTACTTAATTTATGAAGCTACTGCTATCCTTAATCTCAGTGGAGATATTTATTGATAAACATCTACGTACGCAGCATTTTCATGTCGTTCCTAAATGAGCTTTTATCTCTCTCCCCTCACCACAAATCAGAATCTTCTGAGGAGTTCCCAGTACATTATCCTTTCCCCTGTGTAATTACCTTAACAAGCTCCAGCTGTTTTTATTCTCAGAAGGTTTACTCCCTGATATACAACTGCCTACCCCCTTCGTAAGTGCAGGTCCTAAATGAGCTTTTTTCTCTGTTCCCTCACCACAATCCAGATTCTTTTAGGGAGTTACGAGTACAGTAACCATACCAGGAAGTACTTAATTTATTAAGCTACTGCTTTTCTTAATCTCAGTGGAGATATTTACTGATAAACAGCTACCTACTCAGCATGTTCATGTCGTTCCTAAATGAGGTTTTATCTCTCTCCCCTCACCACAAATCAGATTCTTCTGAGGAGTTCCCAGTACATTATCCTTTCCCCTGTGTAATTACCTTAACAAGCTCCAGCTGTTTTTATTCTCAGAATGTTTACTCCCTGATATACAGCTGCCTACCCCCTTCGTAAGTGCAGGTCCTAAATGAGCTTTTTTCTCTGTTCCCTCACCACAATCCAGATTCTTTTGGGGTGTTACCAGTACAGTAACCATACCAGGAAGTACTTAATTTATTAAGCTACTGCTTTTCTTAATCTCAGTGGAGATATTTACTGATAAACAGCTACGTACGCAGCATGTTCATGTCGTTCCTAAATGAGCTTTTATCTCTCTCCCCTCACCACAAATCAGATTCTTCTGAGGAGTTCCCAGTACATTATCCTTTCCCCTGTGTAATTACCTTAACAAGCTCCAGCTGTTTTTATTCTCAGAAGCTTTACTCCCTGATATACAGCTGCCTACCCCCTTCGTAATTGCAGGTCCTAATGAGCTTTTTTCTCTGTTCCCTCACCACAATCCAGATTCTTTTGGGGAGTTACCAGTACAGAAACCATTCCAGGAAGTACTTAATTTATTAAGCTACTGCTTTTCTTAATCTCAGTGGAGATATTTACTGATAAACAGCGACCTAAGCAGCATGTTCATGTCGTTCTTAAATGAGCTTTTATCTCTCTCCCCTCACCACAAATCAGATTCTTCTGAGGAGTTCCCAGTACATTATCCTTTCCCCTGTGTAATTAACTTATCAAGCTCCAGCTGTTTTTATTCTCAGAAGGTTTACTCCCTGATATACTGCTGCCTACCCCCTTCGTAAGTGCAGGTCCTAAATGAGCTTTTTTCTCTGTTCCCTCACCACAATCCAGATTCTTTTGGGGAGTTACCAGTACAGTAACCATACCACGAAGCACTTAATTTATTAAGCTACTGCTTTTCTTAATCTCAGTGGAGATATTTACTGATAAACAGCTACCTATGCAGCATGTTCATGTCGTTCCTAAATGAGCTTTTACCTCTCTCCCCTCACCACAAATCAGATTCTTCTGAGGAGTTCCCAGTACATTATCCTTTCCCCTGTGTAATTACCTTAACAAGCTCCAGCTGTTTTTATTCTCAGAAGTTTTACTCCCTGATATACAGCTGCCTAACCCCTTCGTAAGTGCAGGTCCTAAATGAGCTTTTTTCTCTGTTCCCTCACGACAATCCAGATTCTTTTGGGGAGTCACCAGTACAGTAACCATACCAGGAAGTACTTAATTTATTAAGCTACTGCTTTTCTTAATCTCAGTGGAGATATTTACTGATAAACTGCTACCTACGCAGCATGTTCTTGTCGTTCCTAAATGAGCTTTTTTCTCTGTTCCCTCTCCACAATCCAGATTCTTTTGGGGAGTTACCCGTACAGTATCCATACCAGGAAGTACTTAATTTATGAAGCTACTGCTTTTCTTAATCTCAGTGGAGATATTTATTGATAAACAGCTACGTATGCAGCATGTTCATGTCGTTCCAAAATGAGCTTTTATCTCTCTCCCCTCACCACAAATCAGATAATTCTGAGGAGTTCCCAGTGCATTATCCTTTCCCCTGTGTAATTACCTTAACAAGCTCCAGCTGTTTTTATTCTCAGAAGGTTTACTCCCTGATATACAGCTGCCTACCCCCTTCGTAAGTGCAGGTCCTAAATGAGCTTTTTTCTCTGTTCCCTCACCACAATCCAGATTCTTTTAGGGAGTTACGAGTACAGTAACCATACCAGGAAGTACTTAATTTATTAAGCTACTGCTTTTTCTTAATCTCAGTGGAGATATTTACTGATAAAAAGCTACCTACGCAGCACGTTCATGTCGTTCCTAAATGAGCTTTTATCTCTCTCCCCTCACCACAAATCAGATTCTTCTGAGGAGTTCCCAGTACATTATCCTTTCCCCTGTGTAATTACCTTAACAAGCTCCAGCTGTTTTTATTCTCAGAAGGTTTACTCCCTGATATACAGCTGCCTACCCCCTTTGTAAGTCCAGGTCCTAAATGAGCTTTTTTCTCTGTTCCCTCACCACAATCCAGATTCTTTTGGGGAGTTACCAGTACAGTAACCATACCAGGAAGTACTTAATTTATTAAGCTACTGCTTTTCTTAATCTCAGTGGAGATATTTACTGATAAACAGCTACCTACGCAGCATATTCATTTCGTTCTTAAATGAGCTTTTATCTCTCTCACTTCACCACAAATCAGATTCTTCTGAGGAGTTCCCAGTACTTTATCCTTTCCCCTGTGTAATTACCTTAACAAGCTCCAGCTGTTTTTATTCTCAGAAGGTTGACTCCCTGATATACACCTGCCTACCCCCTTCGTAAGTGCCGGTCCTAAATGAGCTTTTTTCTCTGTTCCCTCACCACAATCCAGATTCTTTTGGGGAGTTACCAGTACAGTAACCATACCAGGAAGTACTTAATTTATTAAGCTACTGCTTTTCTAAATCTCAGTGGAGATATTTACTGATAAACAGCTACCTACGCAGCATGTTCATGTCGTTCCTAAATGAGCTTTTATCTCTCTCCCCTCACCACAAATCAGATTCTTCTGAGGAGTTCCCAGTACATTATCCTTTCCCCTGTGTAATTACCTTAACAAGCTCCAGCTGTTTTTATTCTCAGAAGGTTTACTCCCTGATATACAACTGCCTACCCCCTTCCTAAGTGCAGGTCCTAAATGAGCTTTTTCCTCTGTTCCCTCACCACAATCCAGATTCTTTTGGGGAGTTATCAGTACAGTAACCATACCAGGAAGTACTCTAAGTTATTAAGCTACTGCTTTTCTTAATCTCAGTGGAGATATTTACTGATAAACAGCTACCTACGCAGCACGTTCATATCGTTCCTAAATGAGCTTTTATCTCTCTCCCCTCAACACAAATCAGATTCTTCTGAGGATTTCCCAGTACAATATCCTTTCCCCTGTGTAATTACCGTAACAATCTCCAGCTGTTTTTATTCTCAGAAGGTTTACTCCCTGATATACAGCTGCCTACCCCAATCGTAAGTGCCGGTCCTAAATGAGCATTTTTCTCTGTTCCCTCACCACAATCCAGATTCTTTTTGGAGTTACCAGTACAGTATCCATACCAGGAAGTACTTAATTTATTAAGCTACTGCTTTTCTTAATCTCAGTAGAGATATTTACTGATAAACAGCTACGTATGCAGCATGTTCATGTCGTTCCTAAATGAGCTTTTATCTCCCTCCCCTCACCACAAATCAGATTCTTCTGAGGAGTTCAAAGTACATTATCCTTTCCCCTGTGTAATTACCTTAACAAGCTCCAGCTGTTTTTATTCTCAGAATCGATACTCCCTCATATACAGCTGCCTACCCCCTTCGTAAGTGCAGGTCCTAAATGAGTTTTTTTCTCTGTTCCCTCACCACAATCCAGATTCTTTTGGGGAGTTACCAGTACAGAAACCATTCAGGAAGTACTTAATTTATTAAGCTACTGCTTTTCTTAATCTCAGTGGAGATATTTACTGATAAACAGCTACCTAAGCAGCATGTTCATGTCGTTCTTAAATGAGCTTTTATCTCTCTCCCCTCACCACAAATCAGATTCTTCTGAGGAGTTGCCAGTACATTATCCTTTCCCCTGTGTAATTAACTTATCAAGCTCCAGCTGTTTTTATTCTCAGAAGGTTTACTCCCTGATATACAGCTGCCTACCCACTTCGTAAGTGCAGGTCCTAAATGAGCTTATTTCTCTGTTCCCTCACCACAATCCAGATTCTTTTGGGGAGTTACCAGTACAGTAACCATACCAGGAAGCACTTAATTTATTAAGCTACTGCTTTTCTTAATCTCAGTGGAGATATTTACTGATAAACAGCTACCTATGCAGCATGTTCATGTCGTTCCTAAATGAGCTTTTATCTCTCTCCCCTCACCACAAATCAGATTCTTCTGAGGAGTTCCCCGTACATTATCCTTTCCCCTGTGTAATTACCTTAACAAGCTCCAGCTGTTTTTAATCTCAGAAGGTTTACTCCCTGATATACAGCTGCCTAACCCCTTCGTAAGTGCAGGTCCTAAATGTGGTTTTTGCTCTGTTCCCTCACCACAATCCAGATCCTTTTGGGGAGTTTCCAGTACAGTCTCCATACCAGGAAGTACTTAATTTATTACGGTACTGCTTTTCTTAATCTCAGTGGAGATATTTACTGATAAACAGCTACGTATGCAGCATGTTCATGTCGTTCCTAAATGAGCTTTTATCTCTCTCCCCTCACCACAAATCAGATTCTTCTGAGGAGTTCCCAGTACATTATCCTTTCCCCTGTGTAATTACCTTAACAAGCTCCAGCTGTTTTATTCTCAGAAGGTTTACTCCCTGATATACAGCTGCCTACCCCTTCGTAAGTGCAGGTGCTAAATGAGCTTTTTTCTCTGTTCCCTCACCACAATCCAGATTCTTTTGGGGAGTCACCAGTACAGTAACCATACCAGGAAGTACTTAATTTATTAAGCTACTGCTTTTCTTAATCTCAGTGGAGATATTTACTGATAAACAGCTACCTACACAGCATGTTCATGTCGTTCCTAAATGAGCTTTTATCTCTCTGCCCTCACCACAAATCAGATTCTTCTGAGGAGTTCCCAGTACATTATCCTTTCCCCTGTGTAATTACCTTAACAAGCTCCAGCTGTTTTTATTCTCAGAAGGTTTACTCCCTGATATACAGCTGCCTACCCCCTTCGTAAGTGCAGGTCCTAAATGAGCTTTTTTTCTCTGTTCCTTCACCACATCCAGATTCTTTTGGGGAGTTACCAGTACAGTAACCATACCAGGAAGTACTTAATTTATTAAGCTAATGCTTTTCTTAATATCAGTGGAGATATTTACTGGTAAACAGCTACCTACGCAGCGTGTTCATGTCGTTCCTAAATGAGCTTTTATCTCTCTCCCCTCACCACAAATCAGATTCTTCTGAGGAGTTCCCAGTACATTATCCTTTCCCTGTGTAATTACCTTAACAAGCTCCAGCTGTTTTTATTCTCAGAAAGTTTACTCCCTGATATACAGCTGCCTAACCCCTTCGTAAGTTCAGGTCCTAAATGAGCTTTTTTCTCTGTTCCCTCACCACAATCCAAATTTTTTTGGGGAGTTACCAGTACAGTAACCATACCAGGAAGTACTTAATTTATTAAGCTACTGCTTTTCTTAATCTCAGTGGAGATATTTACTGATAAACAGCTACCTACGCAGCATGTTCATGTCGTTCCTAAATGAGCTTTTTTCTCTGTTCCCCCACCACAATCCAGGTTCTTTGGGAAGTTACTAGTACAGTAACCATACCAGGAAGTACTTAATGTATTAAGCTACTGCTTTTCTTAATCTCAGTAGAGATATTTACTGATAAACAGCTACCTGCGCAGCATGTTCATTTCGTTCCTAAATGAGCTTTTATCTCTCTCCCCTCACCACAAATCAGATTCTTCTGAGGAGTTCCCAGTACATTATCCTTTCCCCTGTGTAATTACCTTAACAAGCTCCAGCTGTTTTTATTCTCAGAAGGTTACTCCCTGATATACAGCTGCCTACCCCCTTCGTAAGTGCAGGCCCTAATTGAGCTTTTTTCTCTGTTCCCTCACCACAATCCAGATTCTTTTGGGGAGTTACCAGTACAGTAACCATACCAGGAAGTACTTAATTTATTAAGCTACTGCTTTTCTTAATCTCAGTGGAGATATTTACTGATAAACAGCTACCTACGCAGCATGTTCATGTCGTTCCTAAATGAGCTTTTATCTCTCTCCCCTCACCACAAATCAGATTCTTCTGAGGAGTTCCCAGTACATTATCCTTCCCCTGTGTAATTACCTTAACAAGCTCCAGCTGTTTTTATTCTCAGAAGGTTTACTCCCTGATATACAGCTGCCTACACCCTTCGTAAGTGCAGGTCCTAAATGAGCTTTTTTCTCTGTTCCCTCACCACAATCCAGATTCTTTTGGGAGTTACCAGTAAAGTAACCATACCAGGAAGTACTTAATTTATTAAGCTATTGCTTTTCTTAATCTCAGTGGAGATATTTACTGATAAACAGCTACGTACGCAGCATGTTCATGTCGTTCCTAAATGAGCTTTTATCTCTCTCCCCTCACCACAAATCAGATTCTTCTGAGGAGATCCCAGTACATTATCCTTTCCCCGGTGTAATTACCTAAACAAGCTCCGGCTGTTTTTATTCTGAGAAGGTTTACTCCCTGATATACAGCTGCCTACCCCCTTCCTAAGTGCAGGTCCTAAATGACCTTTTTTCTCTGTTCCCTCACCACAATCCAGATTCTTTTGGGGAGTTACCAGTACAGTAACCATACCAGGAAGTAATTAATTTATTAAGCTACTGCTTTTCTTAATCTCAGTGGAGATATTTACTGATAAACAGCTACCTACGCAGCATGTTCATGTCGTTCCTAAAAGAGCTTTTTTCTCTGTTTCCTCACCACAATCCAGATTCTTTTGGGGAGTTACCAGTACAGTATCCATACCAGGAAGTACTTAATTTATTAAGCTACTGCTTTTCTTAATCTCAGTGGAGATATTTAGTGATAAACAGCTACCTACGCAGCATGTTCATGTCGTTTCTAACTGAGCTCTTTTCTCTGTTCCCTCACCACAATCCAGATTCTTTTGGGGAGGTACCAGTACAGTATCCATAACAGGAAGTACTTAATTTATTAAGCTACTGCTTTTCTCAATCTCAGTGGAGATATTTACTGATAAACAGCTAACTACGCACCATGTTCATGTCGTTCCTAAATGAGCTTTTATCTCTCTCCCCTCACCACAAATCAGATTCTTCTGAGGAATTCCCAGTACATTATCCTTTCCCCTGTGTAATTACCTTAACAAGCTCCAGCTGATTTTATTCTCAGAATCGATACTCCCTGATATACAGCTGCCTACCCCCTTCGTAAGTGCAGCTCATATATGAGCTTTTTTCTCTGTTCCCTCACCACAATCCAGATAATTTTGGGGAGTTACCAGTACAGTAACCATACCAGGAAGTACTTGATTTATTAAGCTACTTCTTTTCTTAATCTCAGTGCAGATATTTTCTGATAAACAGCTACCTACGCAGCATGTTCATGTCGTTCATAAATGAGCTTTTTTCTCTCTCCCCTCACCACAAATCAGATTCTTCTGAGGAGTTCCCAGTACATTATCCTTTCCCCTGTGTAATTACCTTAACACGCTCCAGCTGTTTTATTCTCAGAAGGTTTACTCCCTGATATACAGCTGCCTACCCCCTTCGTAAGTGCAGGTCCTAAATGAGCTTTTTTCTCTCTTCCCCCACCACAATCCAGGTTCTTTTGGGAAGTTACCAGTACAGTAACCATACCAGGAAGTACTTAATGTATTAAGCTACTGCTTTTCTTAATCTCAGTAGAGATATTTACTGATAAACAGCTACCTACCCAGCATGTTCATGTCGTTCCTAAATGAGCTTTTATCTCTCTCCCCTCACCACAAATCAGAATCTTCTGAGGAGTTCCCAGTACATTATCCTTTCCCCTGTGTAATTATCTTAACAAGCTCCAGTTGTTCTTATTCTCAGAAGGTTTACTCCCTGATATACAGCTGCCTACCCCCTTCGTAAGTGCAGGTCTTAAATGAGCTTTTTTCTCTGTTCCCTCACCACAATCCAGATTCTTTTGGGGAGTTACCAGTACAGTGTCCATACCAGGAAGTACTTAATTTATTAAGTTACTGCTTTTCTTAATCTCAGTGGAGATATTTAATGATAAACAGCTACGTACGCAGCATGTTCATGTCGTTCCTAAATGAGCTTTTTTCTCTCTCCCCTCACCACAAATCAGATTCTTCTGAGGAGTTCCCAGTACATTATCCTTTCCCCTGTGTAATTACCTTAACAAGCTCCAGCTGTTTTTATTCTCAGAAGGTTTACTCCCTGATATACAGCTGCCTACCCCCTTCGTAAGTGCAGGTCCTAAATGAGCTTTTTTCTCTGTTCCCTCACCACAATCCAGATTCTTTTG
>NW_025959134.1:0-20646 GCF_023159225.1 Perognathus longimembris pacificus | reverse complement strand
GGCTTGGGGAAAGCGAGGACAAAGGGGCCACCTTTGAAAAGAGCAAGAGGGACAGACCAATGAGGGCCAGCTCCACCCAGAAGAGCCACCCCTGCCCAGGTGGGAAGCTCATCCAGGCCACAGTTCACAACTCAGGTGAACTCAGCCAGAGGTGCCCGCCCTGCCCGCCAGAATTTCTAAATTAAAACGGAAAGTTGCGAGCAGCTACCAGTAGCAAGGAACAACCAGATGGGAGAACAAACAGTTCCCGAGACAGATAAATGGCCCCATCTCACAGGAAGCCTAATTCCCAGCCCAAAATGGAGCTGAATTCCATAGCCAGCTATGCTCAGGAGGCCATCCTGCCCATGAGGGAGGAACACCCCTAGGCAAGCAACTCTCAGACAGGTAAACCAGGTCAGAGCCAACCGCCCTGCTGAGTCCACAGCCTCTCCAAAGCCAGGTGATAAAGGCACCAGTCTCACAGCAGATGGGAGGAGCCAGGGCTCCCAAAACTGTTCACGTCCCCCATTTACAGAGGACACCCAAGTCCTATGTGAAAGCTGTGCGAACCACAGAGCCTCAGGGATTTCACTAACAGAGGAGGGTCTGAGCTGATCCACCCACTGCAAACTGAAAGCAGGTCAAACCACACAAGCACCAAAATAGACTACAGACAATAGCAAGGAAACCAGAGACTGGAGAAAGCCCACCCAAACAAGGAAGACTCCATTTTTTAAAGATTTATTTTTGTTTTTTATTTAACAGATGTTGTTGGTTTTTTGTTTTCCAATCTATAGACAAATGGTAAAACGTGAACCAACGCAACAGTATTAACTACAAGATATGTGGTAAATAAGTGGAAAATTGGGGGGGGGGGATATGGGAAGAGGGAAGCTGGAGAAAAATGAGGGACAAGGTAGCAAGTTTGACAAGAAATGTAGTCATCACCTTAGGTATGTAAATGTAACCCCTTTGTACACCACCTGTACAATAAACATAAAATAAAGAAAGATGCCCTGAGCTCAAGTAACTAGTACTATATGTATATCAATACTCTCTCTCTCTCTCTTTCATACACAAATACACAAATACACACACACAGAGTCATATTTATTTTTAAATACCTAATAGATAGCTTCAGGTTGTGTGGAATAGAAGCAGGAACAGAGGTGATCTCCTCAGAAAACAGTAAACCCGGCAAGTTGCATCTGTGAACTGTCCAGCGGGACCTTCCTTCTCATCAACCCAGGGTTCACTTCCACAGCAAGATACTCTGCCTCCGTGAGTACACATGACATACCTCCATGTGCGCTGTCAAAGTCCACCCAGCCCACTATGCATCATTGGACATCTCTGCAGAAAGACGTGGGGATTGTGCATACTTGCGACTCCAGTGTGTTCATGATCACACACACATACTGCGTAGGAACACTAACAGGTGGATCTTGAGCCCAACTCTGCCAAAATGGCATCAGAAGCATTCACAAGGTGGACGGAAGAGTATTTGTCTGCCCCTGTTGCATCCACCTCAGCAATAGAAGCCGAGAATTCTCCACCCCAGGAAGACCATACTGAATGCCTCCAACTATAGGGAGACCCAGAACCTGATTGTCCTAACCAACCGCTGCTTCCTTTACTCCTAAACAATCTCCATCTAAGGAGGACCCCCAAGCCCTTCCTGAAAGCTGTGCGAACCACAGAGCCCCAGGATTTCCCTAACAGGCGAGGAGGGTCAGAGCAGATACACCCCCTGAAAACTGAAAGCAAGTCAAACCAGCCAAGCAGCAAAATAGACTACAGACCATTGCAAGGAAACCAGAGACTGGAGAAAACTCACCAAACAAGGAACACTCCATTTTTTAAAAACATTTTTTAAACTTTTTTTTTTTCTATTTTTCATTTCTGAGACGTCGTTGGTATTTTGTTTTTTATTTTTTTTTGTTTTATTGGCTTTTTTTATTTCCTTTTTCGGGGGTTGGGTTGTTAATTGTTTTGTGTTTTGTGCATTTGTCTTCCAGTATTTTTCTTTGTTCTCTTTTCACATTCTCTTACTCTTAAATTACTTTCCTATGATTAACAGCTTCACTCTTTTCTGCTAACTTTCCATTATTCATCATATTAATCTTGTTCTTTCTACCGATTCTATTCTTCTTCACATCTCCACGTCACTGAAATGAAACCAAAATCACCACCACCCCCACATACATTTTACTCTATTCCCTTCACTACCTCTCACTTATCCTCCAGATTTACCTTCAGGACCTCCAGGCTCCATTGATCCCTGGTTATTGGATAGAGGATATCCCTGTTCACTCCAAGTGAATCAAAGTGGTTTATAGAGAAATCCAGCTCATAGTATTTTAACAGTAAGTAATTAACTATTGAATACAGGATTGGTTGTTATTTTGAAATTGTATTTTTTAGGAACACCAAATCTAATTTTATATACAGTTATACCAACTATCTGTATATAATTGTGAACTTCTATGATATACACAACAGTGCTTGTTAAGGTATGCTTTGGGTCTTAAACGGTGCTCACAGGTGCTCTTAGATAGGCATTCCCAATCCAAATGGGCAGAAGAACAGAAGATGGCAAACAATGGAGTCATATCTCCCACTCAAAACAAGCAGGAAGCAGAGCAGTCAATCAAAGACATAGAAGAGAACCCTCAAAACGCTCTACAAAGTCTACTGATAAACATGTTAAATGAAAAGTTTGAATCCATCCATACATCAATCCGTCCATAAAGCAATAGATGATTTCATGGCCTCAACAAAGAGAAAGATAAATGAACTTCAAGAGTCATATGAAAAGATAACTACCCAGCTAAAAGGTTTGAGAGACAGCACTCAAAACCAAATTAATAATGAAAAGATGTCCATGCAGGACCTAAGAGATACTTCTAGCAAGGACATGGAAATCATCAGGAAAGACCAGTCTGAAGGAAAAGAGATTCAAAATCAAGTAACTAGGCTACAGTCTCAAGTAGGTGAAGCAGAGGATCAAATCTCAGGAGCTGAAGATTCCCTAGAATCTATGGAGAAATGTCACACAAAAATACAAAACCAATCCAATCGATAAAACAGATCACTCCAGGGGCTCCAAGACACCAGCATGAAGCACTATTTAAGGCGAATAGGAATTGAGAAAAACCAGGAGAAAGAAGTTAATGGAATATGCAACCTATTTAACAGAATATTAGCCAAGAACTTCCCAACTATCCAGGAAGGTAGGCCGATACAGATACAAGAAGCATTTAGAACCCCAAAGCGACCAGATCAGAATAGGACATCCCACTGACACATTGTGATCATAACAGGATCAGTAGAGTCCAATGAAAGAATCCTTAAAGATGTTATGGAGAAGAAAGTAATCACAAATAAAGGAAAAGCAAGCAGAATTACCCCAGACTTCTCAGCAGAGACCATGAAAAGCAAGGAGATCCTGGAATGAGGTATGTCAAACCCTAAATAGTAATAAATATCAACCAAGAATGCTGTACCCAGCTAAACTCTCATTCATAGCTGAAGGTCAAATAAAAGTCTTCCAAAGTAAGGAAAAACTGAAACAATGTATCTCCACCAAACCAGCTTTACAGAAAATCCTCAAAGATGTACTATACAGGGAAAATAATCAAGATCCCAATACAGACATAGAAATGAACCCTAAATAGAAAACCAGAATATTAGATCAAGAAGTGGGAACACACAGCTTTTAACAAGATAGCTACAATGAAAGGACAAACGATCATCTCTCAAACCTAACTCTTAACATGGACTTAATTCTTCATTCAAACGACATAGGCCCATTACTTGGATCAAAAATCAAGATCCGTCTTTCTGCTGCCTTCAAGAGACACATCTATCTAGCAAAAGCAAACTTCTTCTAAAGGTAAAGGCTGGAATAAAATCTACCAATAAATGGCCCCCAAATGCAGGCTGGAGTGGAATTCTAGCATCAGATAAAATCGACTTCAAATTAAAAATGGTAAGAAGAGACAAAGAAGGTTACTACATACTAATAAAGGGATCTCTCCTACAGGAGGATATAACCATCTTAAATATCCACACACCAAATACAGGAGAACCCAACTTCATCAAACCAACACTACTGACTCTAAAATCACTCATAGTCCCAAACACATTGATTGTTGGAGACTTTGACACTCCACTGTCACCTCTGGACAGACCAACAGGCCAAAAACTGACCAAAGAATCCACAGAACTAATCAACTGCATAGACCAACTAGACTTAACCAACATCTACAGAATATTCCATCAGGCAATACCAGAATACACATTCTTTTCAGCAGCCCATGAAACATTCTCCAAAATATATCACACCTTAGGGCACAAAGAAAATCTGTACAAATTCAGAAGTATCAAAATCATTCCCTGCCTTCCCTCAGACCACAATGGATTAAAATTAAAGCTCAACTCAAACAACCACCACACAAAATGATACAATCCATGGAGACTAAGCAACACACTGCTGAACCATCAGTGGGTCATTGAAGAAATTAGACCAGTAAATCAAATGTTTATGGCATTCAACCAAGGTGAGTGCACAAAGTACCATCTCCTTTGGGACACAGCAAAGGAAGTACTCAGACCAAAATTTATATCTGAGTGCCTACACCAACAATCTGGATAAACAGCAACTCAACAACTTACGGAATCATCTTAATCTTCTCAAAAGAGAACAAGAAGCCACACCCCAAGTCAATAGATGGAAGCAAATAATTAAAATCAAATCAGAATTAAATATACTAGAGGGAGAAAAAAAACATCGCAACAATCAACAAAACAAAGACTTGGTTCTTTGAGAATATTAACAAGATAGACAAATCCCTAGCAAACCTGACCAAAAAACGATGGCAGCACACCCACATAAACAAGATCCGAGATAAAACTGGTAACATCTCCACAGAAACAATCAAAATTCAGAACACAATAAGGGACTATTTTGCAAACCTTTGTGCCAACAAATTCGAGAACCTGGAAGAAATGGATGATTTTCTAGAAAAAACTGATACCTCCAAACTCAACCATGAAGATTTAAACCTTCTAAACAGACTCATACCCAACCTTGAAATAGAAACAGCAATAAGTGATTTCCCATCAGAGAAAAGCCCATGTCCAGATGGATTCACAGCAGAATTCTACAAGGCCTTCAAAACAGAAGTCATACCAATATTTCTCAAAATCTTCAATGAAATTGAAAGAGAACGTTCACTACCAGACTTATTCTATGAAGCCAGTATAGCCCTCATCCCAAAACCAGGCAGGGACTCATCAACGAAACAGAACTATAGAACGATTTCCCTGATGAACATAGATGCAAAAATTCTCAACAAAATTCTGTCCAATCGACTTTGACAGGTCATCAAAAATATCATACACCATGTTCAAATTGGATCCATCCCAGGGATGCAAATTTGGTTCAACATACGCAAGTCAATTAATGTAATCCACCACATCAACCAGAGCAAGGTAAAGAACCACATGGTTATATCTCTGGATGCAGAAAAGGCATTCGATAAATTCCAGTACCCATTTATGATAAAAATCCTGGAGAAATTGGGATTCCAAGGAACATTCCTGAATATAATAAAGGCAGTTTATGACAAACCAACAGCAAGCATAATTCTAAATGATGTAAAGCTAAAGCCATTCCTTTGAAAATCAGGAGCAAGATTGGGATGTCTGCTCTCTCCCCTCCTCTTTAACATTCCTAGCCAGAGCAATTAGGCAAGAAGAAAACAAAAAGGGGATCCAAATAGGAAAAGATGAAGTTAAGCTTTCTCTCTTTGCAGATTACATGACCCTATACCTAAGGAACACCATAGACTCTACTCCCAGCTACTAGAGCAGATCCAAAAATTTGGCAAAGTTGCAGGATATAAAATGAACCCTCGAAAATCAACAGCCTTTCTATATGCTAATAACACGGAGACAGAGGCTGAAATCAGGAAAGCAACTCCCTTTGCAATAGTCTCAAAAACATAAAATACCTAGAAATAACCTTAACCAAAGAAGTGAAAGACCTCTATGATTAGAACTTTAAAAGCATAAAAAACAAAATTAAGGCTAATTAGTACAGGTTTAGGCAAGTCATAGCAGAGCATCACAAGGCCCAATAGCTATACCCTTATGAACATATAAGATGATGATAAGTGAAATGAACTCCATGTTATGGAAACAGTTGTAACTACTTTCAACGTCCTATGTGTATCTGTAGCTTCTATTATTGATGATGTTCTTGTATCACTTTCCTGTGTTTGTACCTACACTATCTCTGTAATCTTATCTGCGTATATTGGAAACCATTTATACTGGTATTGGAAATAGGGAATTGAAAGGGAATACCAAATTTGAGAGACACAGGGTAAAAAAAAACAAACAACTTCAAAAGCAATACTTGCAAAACTGTTTGGTGTAAGTGAACTGAACATCTCCTTGGGGGGGGGAAGGAAAGGGGGAGGAGGGAGGGGGGTGTGAGGGACAAGGTAACAAACTGTACAAGAAATGTATCCAGTGCCTAAAATATGAAACTGTAACCTTTCTGTACATCACTTTGATAATAAAAATTTGAAAAAAAAAAAAGAACTAAGGAAATGGAAAAACCTCCCATGCTCCTGGATTGGGAAGATTAATATAGTCAAAATGGCAATATTGCCAAAAGCTATCTACAAATTCCATGCAATACCCACTAATATCCCAACACCATTTTTTAATGAAATTGAGGAAGCAATCCAGAAATTTATATGGAAAAATAAATGACCCCGACTAGCAAAAACAATCCTACGCAGAAAGAAAAATGCCGGAGGAATTACAATACCAAACTTCAAGCTGTATTATAAAGCTATAGCTATAAAAACAGCTTGGAATTGGCAATGGAACAGGCCTGAAGGCCAATGGAACAGAATTGAAGATCCAGCAGTGAACACACAGAACTATGCCCCCTTAATCTTTGATAGAGGAGCTAAAAAAATACGATGGAAGAAAGATAGCCTCTTTAACAAATGGTGATGGCAAAACTAGTTCAACACCCACAACAAAGCAAAACTAGATCCTTATATATCATCCTGCACCAAAATCAATTCCACATGAATCAAAGATCTTGAAATTATAACACATACCTTGGAAGCACTAAAAGAAGTAGGAGAAACACTTGGCTCCTTGGCACAGGACAGACCTTCCTTAACAAAGAGCCATAAATGCTACAAATCAAAAAAAGGTCGAGCAAATGGGATTGCATCAAATTGCTGAGCTTCTGCAGGGCAAAGGACATAGCTCACAAGATGAATGGAAAGCCTACAGATTGGGAAAAGATCTTTATCAGCCATACCATGAACAAAGACCTCATATCTAAAATATATGCAGAACTACAAAAAATTAAATTCCTCCAAAACAAAACCGCAAAGAACCAACAGCCCCCTCAACAAGTGGGCTAAAAACTTACAAAGAGACTTCTCTGATGAGGAAATGAGAATGGCCAAGAGACATATGAAAAGTGCTCTACATCTCTGGCCATAAAAGAAATGCAAATCAAAACAACATTGAGATTCCATCTCACCCCAGTAAGAATGACCTACATCAAGAAAACTAACAATAATAAATGTTGGAGGGGATGCGGACAAAAAGGAACCCTACTTCATCGTTGGTGGAATGTAAACTTGTTCAGCCACTCTGGCAAGTTGTATGGAGATTTCTCAGAAGGTAAACATAGAGTTCCCTTATGATCCAGCAGCTCCACATTTGGCATCTACCCAAAGACCTTAGAGAAGAACACACAAAAGCCACCAGCACAACAATATTCATCACAGCACAATTTGGCATAGCTAAAATATGGATCCCTCCCAGTAACGCTCAGTAGATGAATGGATCAGGAAAATGTGGCACATATACACAATGGAATTTTATACCTCTATCCCAAAGAATGACATTGCCGCATTTGTAAGGAAACGAAAGGACTAGGAAAAAATTATCCTAAGTAAAGTGAGCCAGACCCAAAGAGACATGGATCCTATGCTCTCCCTCATAGGGAATAGTTAGCTCAGGTTTAGGCTTCTCACAGCAGAGGATCACAATAGCCCAATAGCAATACTCTTATGAACACATAAGATAAGGCTAAATGAAACAACCTCCATTTTATGAAATCAACTGTTATATCACTGCTGTAATTACTTTCAACATGCCATGTGTAACTGTAGCTTCTAATGTTGATGATGCTCTTGTATCCCTTTCCTGCAGTTGTACCTGCACTATCAGTTTATCTTATTTGAGTACTTTGGAAACTGTATATACTGGTATTCGAATTAGAAAAGTGAAAGGGAATACCAAAACCGAGAGACACAGGATAAAAAGACAAACGACTACAAAGGCAATGCTTTCAAAACTGTTTGGTGTAAGCCAAGTGAACAACTCTTGGTGAGAGAGGGGCCGGGGAGGGGAGGGTAAATGAGGGAGGAGGTAACAAACATTATAAGAAATGTATCCAATGCCTAACATATGCAACTGTAACCTCTCTGTACATCACTTTGACAATAAATAAGAAAAAAAAATGTTTTTCCTATGAGGAAAACCATACAGTCTATGTTTCTTTAGGTCTGGCTCACTTCACTTAGTAAATTTTTTTGGAATGATTAGTACATGTTTAGGCTAGTCAAAGCCGAAGTCATAATAGCCCAATAGCTATGCCCTTATTGACACTTAAGATGATGCTAAGTGAAATGAGCTCCATGTTATGGAAACAAGTGGTATATCATTATTGTAATTATTTTCAACATGCGATATGAATCCATACCCTTTTTATTTTCTCTCCTATTCCCTTCCTGTGGTTTTACCGCCACTATCACTGTATCTCATCTGAGTACCCTGGATACTGTATATACGTGTATTAGAGCTAGGGAAGAGAAAGTGAATATCAAAATCAATAGACAAAGGATAAAAAGACAAACAACTCCAAACACAATACTCACAAAACCATTTGGTGTAAACGAACTGTACAACTCGTGGGTGGAAGGGGAAGCAGGAGGGAAGAGGTAGGCATGTGGAGGGGAGGAGGAGCTAACATATTTGTCACGAAATGTACTCACTGCATTATATATGAAACTGTAACCCCTCTGTACTTCACTTTGACAATAAAGGAGAAAAAAGACAATAAATATTTTTTAATGATTCTGAAACACCTAACATTTCTGAGAGTTATAACATATAATGCTTAAGATTCTCATGTTAAAAACTAACATTTAGAATCAACACTCTCTTTCTCTGGCAATAGGAAAACTACCAACACATACACTGTTTGTGAATAAAGGTAAACATTTCCCTCAAAGAACTGCTAATCACCATACATTTCCTTTCTTCCTTCCTGTTTTTTACTTCAGCCATTCTCTGGCCATAATCTGAGTGAAACCAGCCAAAAGGTACAGACACTGAGGCAGGTAGGGACAGATAGCATGAACACACCAAGGTGGCTGAGGCCTGATCTATTTTGGATACTATAACCTCAACATTAGGCACAGGTAGTGAGAGAGGAAGAGAGAGATCAGGAAAAGTAGAAGCCAAATGGCTGCTAGGTATAAAAATCTAGAGAAGTGTGGACTCAAGACAGTTGTCAGAAGCTGCAACACAAAAATGAAGAAGATGGAAATTAGATGGGATGTTCAAGGAACTAACCAAACGAGAACATAAACAAACTAAGTCAAAGCTACGACAGCGAAAAGAGTAGCGCAAAATTCAGGAGGTGGCAAACATGGCCTGCGTTTATTAAAAAAAAAAAGCTTCTCCACAAGCACAAACATCTCTCCAGCCTTCCTTCTCTCTCTACACATAGAATAAGCATTCCCTCCTCTGCAGCTTTTGCTAGCAAGAGACATGTGATCTTTTTGTTAGATTATGAAACAAATACCAGTGATGAGCCAAAAACTTAAATATAATAAAACAGTTGGGACAACACTGTGTTCACTCTGTGAGAAATATCCAACAGGAATGTGCAGTGTTTTTATTCAACAATATTTCTTTATTCGAATCACAAAGATTATGATTAAAGCATGTCTTTAACCCTCTCATATCTTGCTATCCTATTTATTCTTGTGTTAGACATTTACAATGACCACTCTTAGGAATCTAGAAAGTTCTGAGGAAGTACTGGGGGAGGAGGGTGGTGCTTATCATTACTTCCCAAAGCATAAGGGTGAAAAACAGCAGCTCATCAAGTGGGGGCAAGGGGAGAGTGGGAGACAAATGAAGGGGAAGGGGGGAAATGTAGTCAAGAATTCATTGTACATACTACAAAAGTAAGAAAACGGAAGGGCTGGGCAGAGGAAGGAGGGGCAAGAATGTTGAAAGGGGTGAGGTGGGTTAAGATGGGCCATATTCATAAACTGCTTTGTCAAATGGCATCTCCTTTGCACAAATACTTAAAGATAGTTTTTGTAAGAACTCAGAAGCTCTTCCCTTCACAGTTGTAGGACAAATTATTAGTTCCTACGCACAGGGACTAGAGTCTTTCAGGTCATTTGTGTTTTGGTGGGGTTTTGGTTTTTGAGCCAGCACTGAAAATTGAACTCAGAGACTGGGCTATGTCCCTTAGCTTTGTCACTCCATGCTGGCATGCTACCCCATGAGAAATAGCGCCATTTCTGGTACTTTGGTGGTTCATGGAGGATGGATGTCATGGACTTCCCTGCCCAGGGCGGGTTTCAAAGCACAATCCTCCAATCTCATGAGGATCTGGGATTACAGGCCTGAGCCACAGGCTCCAGTTTCTAATGAGCTTTGTTCATCAAAAAAGTGGTAGTATAATTTTAAGGTTCACAGACATTAGTGCTGTATCTTTGGATCCTATGATATAAAGCCCCAAAGACCTGTCCTTTAAATAACTAATGAAATAAAAATAAACAATTGTCTTATAATTAAATCATTATAAGATAGGAAAATAGAGACAAAATAATCATTACTAATATAAACATAAAAATGAAAAAAAGCTTACCAAAAAGTTGATTCCTATATAGTTTGACTATAGGGAAAGTAAGCTGGAAGCCAGTGGCTGTAGTCAGTAATCCTAGCTATTCAGGAGGCTGAGATCTGAGGATCAAGGTTCTAAGCCAGCCTGGGCAGGAAAAATCTGTGAGACTCTTCTCTTCAATTAACCACCAAAAAGCTGGAAGTGGAGCTACTGCTCAAGTGACAGAGTGCTAGCCTTAAGTAAAAAAAGCCCACGGACTGTGTCCAAGCCTGAGTTCAAACCCCGGGAACAGCAAAAATATAGGTAGGTAGGTAGGTAGGTAGGTAGGTAGGTAGGTAGATAGATAGATACATAGATACATAGATAGATACATAGATAGAGTTTGTGTTGCAATGGAAAACCATGTACTCTACATCACTCTCTTCCTAATTCATTCCACTACTATGTAACAGGATAAATAGCAGAGAATAGCAAAGGAAAATAAATATTTGTTAATTGGTGATGTCTTTCTTGCTATAGTCATATAGTTTCTTTCGAAGTGCAATTGGCTTCTCTTTCTCACTTGGAAAAGTCCACTTTGACTCTATTTACATATTCCATTTCAATTACTTCTGAACTAAACAAACAAAAAAACCAATGGTTCAGTCTTAAAATTCTTCTTTGAACCATTATGGAATTGTAATAGTTACTTCTTCGGTAATTAAAGTAACACATATCACTTGGCCTCTGTATACTTCCATGCCATCATGAAATACCTAGAAATAACCTTAACCAACGAAGTGAAAGACCTCTATGATTAGAACTTTAAAAGCATAAAAAACAAAATTAAGGCTAATTAGTACAGATTTAGGCAAGTCATAGCAGAGCATCACAAGGCCCAATAGCTATACCCTTATAAACACATAAGATGGGGCTGGGATATAGCCTAGTGGCAAGAGTGCCTGCCTCGGATACACGAGGCCCTAGGTTCAATTCCCCAGCACCACATATACAGAAAACGGCCAGAAGCGGCGCTGTGGCTCAAGTGGCAGAGTGCTAGCCTTGAGCGGGAAGAAGCCAGGGACAGTGCTCAGGACCTGAGTCCAAGCCCAGGACTGGCAAAAAAAAAAAAAAAAAAACCCAAAAAACACATAAGATGATGCTAAGTGAAATGAACTCCATGTTATGGAAACAGTTGTAACTACTTTCAACGTCCTATGTGTCTGTAGCTTCTATTATTGATGATGTTCTTGTATCACCTTCCTGTGGTTGTACCTACACTATCTCTGTAATCTTATCTGCGTATATTGGAAACCGTGTATACTGGTATTGGAAATAGGAAATTGAAAGGGAATACCAAATTTGAGAGACACAGGGTAAAAAAAGACAAACAACTACGAGAGCAATACTTGCAAAACTGTTTGGTGTAAGTGAACTGAACATCTCCGAGGGCGGGGGAAGGGAAAGGGGGAGGAAGGAGGGGGGTATGAGGGACAAGGTAAGAAACTGTACAAGAAATGTATCCATTGCCTAAAGTATGAAACTTTAACCTTTCTGTACATCAGTTTAATAATAAAAATTTGAAAAAAAAAAAGAACTAAGGAAATGGAAAAACCGCCCATGCTCCTGGATTGGGGAGATTAATATAGTCAAAATGGCAATATTGCCAAAAGCTATCTACAAATTCCATGCAATACCCACTAATATCCCAACACCATTTTTTAATGAAATTGAGGAAGCAATCCAGAAATTTATATGGAAAAATAAATGACCCCCGACTAGCAAAAACAATCCTAAGCAGAAAGAACAGTGCCGGAGGAATTACAATACCAAACTTCAAGCTGTATTATAAAGCTATAGCTATAAAAACAGCTTGGTATTGGCAATGGAACAGGCCTGAAGACCAATGGAACAGAATTGAAGATCCAGCAGTGAACACACAGAACTATGCCCACTTAATCTTTGATAGAGGAGCTAAAAAATACGATGGAAGAAATATAGCCCCTTTAAAAATGGTGATGGCAAAACTGGTTCATCACCCACAACAAAGCAAAACTAGATCCTTATATATCATCCTGAACCAAAATCAATTCCACATGGATCAAAGATCTTGAAATTATAACAGATACCTTGAAAGCACTAAAAGAAGTAGGAGAAACACTTGGGCTCCTTGGCACAGGACAGTCCTTCCTTAACAAAGAGCCATAAATGCTACAAATCAAAGAAAGGATGAGCAAATGGGACTGCATCAAACTGCTGAGCTTCTGCAGGGCAAAGGACATAGCTCACAAGATGAATGGAAAGCCTACAGATTGGGAAAAGATCTTTATCAGCCATACAATGAACAAAGACCTCATATCTAAAATATATGCAGAACTACAAAAAATTAAATTCCTCCAAAACAAAACCGCAAAGAACCAACAGCCCCTCAACAAGTGGGCTAAAGACTTACAAAGAGATTTCTCTGATGAGGAAGTGAGAATAGCTCCAGTTTCTAATGAGCTTTGTTCATCAAAAAAGTGGTAGTATAATTTTAAGGTTCACAGACATTAGTGCTACCTTTGGATCCTATGATATAAAGCCCCAAAGACCCGTCCTTTAAATAACTAATCAAATAAAAAATAAACAATTGTCTTCTAATTAAATAATCATAAGATAGCAAAATAGAGACAAAATAATCATTAGTAATATAAACATAAAAATGGAAAAAAGCTACCAAAGAGTTGATTCCTATATAGTTTAAGACTGTAGGGAAATTAAGCTGGAAGCCAGTGGCTGTAGCCAGTAATCCTAGCTATTCAGGAGGCTGAGATCTGAGGATCGAGGTTCTAACCCAGCCTGGACAGGAAAACTCTGTGAGACTCTTCTCTTCAATTAACCACCAAAAAGCTGGAAGTGGAGCTATTGCTCAAGTGACAGACTGCTAGCCTTAAGCAAAAAAAGCTCAGGGACTGTGTCCAAGCCTGAGTTCAAACCCCGGTAACAGCAAAAATATAGGTAGGTAGGTAGATAGATAGATAGATAGATAGATAGATAGATAGATAGATAGATAGATAGATAGATAGACAGATACAGTTTGTGTTGCAATGGAAAACTATACACTCTACATCACTCTCTTCCTACTTCATTCCACTACTATGTAACAGGATAAATAGCAGAGAATAGCAAAGGAAAATAAATATTTGTTAATTGGCGATGTCTTTCTGGCTATAGTCATATAGTTTCTTTCGAAGTGCAATTGACTTCTCTTTCTCACTTGGAAAAGTCCACTTTGACTCTATTTACATATTCCATTTCAATTACTTCTGAACTAAACAAACAAAAAAAACAATGTTTCAGTCTTAAAATTCTTCTTTGAACCATTATGGAATCGTTATAGATACTTCTTCGGTAATTAAAGTAACACATATCACTTGGCCTCTGTATACTTCCATGCCATCATGACTGGTAATGATTTCACTTAAGAAAATGATCCCTTAATAGAAACAACATGTCACTTTATGGGACGTGGGAGGAGTTTTGCTATGGGTCATGAACATCCCTCTGCTCCACAATAGATTGAATACTAAGTGCAGGCCCTGGAAAGGCAGGGCCCTGCCACCTGAGTCCATATGCGTAAGTTCCATGCTGAGGGAAAGTCAGGTCAAACAACACCATTGCAATGGAAGGAAACCAGAGTTTAGATTCCTGCTACAGAATTGCAAAGCAGAGTACAGGAGAGGGGCCTGACTAGAATGAGGGTTGTTTGGGAGAGTGCACCTTCTAGTTTGTTCTTCTATATATGGATGGCCACAACATGAAGCCCACTGAGGTAATGTGTGCTCCATGAAAGCCTGGTGGAGTCACATTTCTACATCTACTCTTAAGTTTCCTGTATTTATTCTTGTTTCAACCATTCTTAATCTTCTCATCATATCCCATAAATGTGAAAGCAGTGTGAAGCTTTAAAATGCTAGTTGCACATGATTACAATTAAACAATGTGGAGACTCCTAAGAAATGGGAAATGATGAGGAAGGGATACATGATGCGTGTAGTAATTCTTTGTGACTGATTATACAATTCTTTTTTCTGGGATTTCTGCTTCAAGACTGATGGTAGAAGCAAAGGTTTTCCTGCTTTAAAAAAAAGGTGTAAAAGAATAAAATGTCCTAGACTTCTTAATCCAAAGATACCTTGTGTTCCAAAAATTAGACATTTTCATATTCATAAAATGGTAACATAAATTTTATTACCACACCAGCACTTCATTTATTCCTAGCCTGATTTCCAGACTTATCTCAATATTCAAGAAAATAACTCAAAATTAGCTGAAATTTAGGGCATTGAATAAAGTTGCACAGAAGAAAAGCATATATAAGAACATAAAAAGCTATGGTTTCTTCACTGATGTAATTTCACAATGTTAGAGTTTTTCTTTTATTAAAAACTACCAGATGCAAAGACATGACTGGAAAGTTCAGGCACACGGGTCCGCCTTCCTGCCTCAGGTCCTGGGCAACTACCAGACAGTCTGCAGGGTTAGGAGATAAAGTCACAGATACAGTGTGTTTGGCTAAATATTTTTAATAGATTATAATACCTCTGTTTGGCTCAAATAAATTATCCAGCCTTATTTGGTCCACTTTCCCATTTCATGGTTGGCTGATCATTGACTTCTCTCAGAAAGCAAAGCAATGAAGAAAAGGGGAAAAAAGAAGAAAGATGAAAAAGGAGGAGGAAGGAAGGAAGGGGGCCTGAGGAGGAGGACAAAGGACAGAGGAGAAAAAGTCAGGAAGTCAGGTACTGGTGGCCTATGCCTACAATCCTAGCTACTCAGAAATGAGATCTGAGGATCACAGTTCAAAGCAAGCCTGGGCAGGAAAAGTCCACAAGACACTTAGCTCCAACCACCAGATAGTTCAGAGTAGAGCTGAGTGCCAGCCTTGAGCAAAAGAAACTCAGTGCCCAGGCCCTGAGTTCAAGCCCCAGGTCTGTCAAAACAAAAAGTCATTTTTATGTTCCAGACTTCCTTGAAGCCCATAGTTTGAAACGATATATGGAAGGGAAAACAATCACTCACCAAAGCTCAATAGCTTGTAGAGCTGCTGTGTCATTCTATTGCATGTCCTACCAGACACGTATAAAATGTGCTTTGCTTGGCCAAAGAGCTATCCACAACTCCCTGCTCAAACACCTGATGACAGTGGACATTCATTTCAATGGGAACAAGACAGTCTTTCAATTTTCCTTGTGTTGTACTTGTTACAATGTGGCCAGATTTACACTCTCTCTGTGAAATGCATTGGATTTCTCAGTCAATATTGGCTACAATATTAGTAATTTCTCAAGATCTTGCCTGTCATTTAAATGCAGACACAAAACTCACAGTCTCCTCATGGTGTCCATTTCAGTTTCAACATAGAACCATCATCATTTTACCAAAGACCAACTTTCTTACAGCATAGTTTCTATAAATAATGCACAAATAAATACTCTGCATATGCAAATTCAACCAATTACAGATTGTACATCTTTAAGGGAAAAGCAGTGCATCTGTACTAAAACACATTCACACTGTTTGCTTGTCATAATGCCCTATAATATGGTATAAAATCTAGTTACACATTATTTCAATTATATTACTTACTGTAAGCAATCTAGAGAAGACAAAGTATATGAAGGATGTTTGTAGTTTATATGCAAATATTATACTGTTTTATATCAAAAGAACTTCATTAGCCACATGGGTTGTAGAGCCAACCCACTTCAGATACTAAGGGACATTGTAATTTGGGGGAAAGTTATGTTGCAGATACTATTTGGCCAGCTAAACATTAACTGCTCAACAAATCTCTAGTGTTAACAATAACTATATTAAAAAGTTAATGGCAGCAGCAACTTGTTGACAAGACTCTATGTGTGTATGTGTGAAGAATAAAAGCTCAAAGGAGCAAGGTGCCAGTGGCTCATGTCTGTAATCCTCAAGAGAATGATTTCTGAGAATCAAGGTTCAAAGAAAGCATGCACCAGAAAGTCTCTTATCTACAATTAATCACTAAAAAATCAGGAAACAGAGCTGTGGTTCAAGTGGTAGACCACTATCCTTGAGTGCAAAGGCTAGCACTCAGGACCTGAGTACAAGCCCTGGTGCTGGCACCAAAAAGTAAAAAAGCACAAAGAAAAATGAAAAAATGCACAGAAACATGTCAAAAACTGAGATGACTTAAAGGCTTAAAAAAATCTCAGACTTTAAGGCAGACGGATGGGGTGAGAGATGTTGATGTTTGTGATGTATGATATCACAGTGGGTTACATTGTGCATTTCCCCAACTTCCTAGTGCTAACAGATTAAGGAATAGGTTCCTCACTTTCAGTGAAGAACACTGAGCTCTTTGGGAAGAAAAGGGAGAAGGAAGAGGAGGAAAAGAGGTGAGAAAAGTGGAAGAAGAGGCGAGAGGAACCGATAACAAAGAAGTCTATCTAGACATATATTCTGACTCCCAGTTATACCATAATGTACAAGCTAGAGCTTGCTACAATTTACTCAATTAGAGTAAATATGATCATTGTATTTTAAAACGTGTGAATATATTTTAAATACAAGAATTAAAGTTTCATGTCCATAATGAAGAAGAGAAGGCCTATAAATTGAAATTATAATTTTTTTTTTTTACATTCTATGTGTCAAAGCCTATAAGTATGCCCTTATAACAAAAACTGCATGAATCTAGTGATCAATGTAAGGAACACATTATGTAGGGAAATGAATACATTTCAACTACCATTCATGAAGAGAATAAGGCCTTCAACTGAAGAGGCAGTGACATCTCTGGATGCAATGACATCAGAAGTGTCATCGCAATTCCAAATTATACTGTACTCATAGAAATTCCAAATTTTGAGGGGAAGAAGTTCCACAGAAAGTTGAATGACAGTATTAATTCCACTTATTCTAGCTGTTGTAATACTAGCCCAAAGTTCATGGCTGTGGCTCTATCTACTATACACAAGTGCAACATTGACTGCATTTCAGGTATCTTAGAGCTGATGGGTTGGAGAAACTATTTGCTTTCTCTACTGATTTTGTCCATCACCAAAGAAGACAAGGGATAGCTCGCAATTCAATTGGGAAGAAACTGGTGGAGCACTGAACTCCTATTTAGCTCAGTTCCTCCTATCTCCACGTAAGAATCACCATTGTTAACACAAATTGGGGAGGGATGGGGGCATTGTGAAATTCCATGGCACTTTAAACCACCCCACCAATCTTCACCCATCTTGGCAAGCCAGGTTAGGTAGCAATGCATCTAGGTGTAGCCAGTCATATCCTGGGTTTCAGGTTTCAGCCTGCAGCTCAGAGTCATCCATACACAGTTTTCACATTCTCCACTTCCACCAAACCACCCCAGAAAGTCTCTAACGTGGTAAGGAGGGCACCCAGTTTTTCATGATAGGTCTTGGATGGCTTCCATTTGGGTCATGTCACAGAGTTGATTTTACACCCTTACAAAGCAATCAGAAGCAGAGCAGACTGTGGCCTTGAAAGAATTCTTGCTCCTACACATCGAATAAGCCACAGTGAATTGAAACTCCATGTAGTATTGGAATCCTTTTACATAATTACCGAGGGAATTACTACAGTGAGAAAGGAAAGGAAGCCGGACATCGTGGCACACTTCTGTTTCCCAGATACTGGGGAACAGAGGTAGGGAGGATCACAGTCTTGAGTCCACCTGATCAAATGAAAAGCAGGGGAGGGAGGGGAGGAGGAGTTAAAGGGGAAGAAGGGTGAAAAAGGGCAGAGGAAAAGGGAGAAAGGTGGAAGAGATAGAGGAAGGGGAGGGCTGGCCAGCCCAAAAGACTATCCAAAGATAACTCAAAAGCCAAAAAAAAAAAAAAAAGAACTGGAGGAGTGGTTTAAATGAAGCAAGGAAAAGGCCTCAAGTTCCAAGCCAAGCATCACAGAGCAAGAATTGGAAGAATTAGCTTCTTCATTTGTAAACAAGGCAGACAAAAGAGAAGAAACAAGAACACTCCTTCAAAAGGCAACTTGTCCTTGTCCACTCTCAGCAGAAAAGTCACTGAGCATGTCATGTCCAGCCTTTTGGATTCAGTAGGCCTGAGAAAGACTTACTGGGGATATTCGTGGGGGCACCCTCATCACTGTGCCCTGTTCTGTGTCACAGGAAGTGGAGAATATCTGCCATTTTCATTTCCATAACATTCACCATCTCAAGTTGCTTATTCAAGTTGCTTAAGGTAAAACTGTTTCTGTTCTCTGTATCATTGAAAATGTATACAGCAAGACATGGAGTTTTATATGCTCAAGTCAACTGGATTAGCAAAGGAACACAAAGGCTCTGACACCAGGGGGAAGAGTGCTCTATCTCAAAGCAAGCATGAACATTTACCTCCATCACCATACTGGGGCGTCCTCAATCCATCACCAGGATCTGTACTGCTCCCACTTGGGAATGAGGGGTACTTGCGCTTGTTGGTATTTACTCCCAGTTTGTAAATATTCATTTCATAAGTATAGAGGATACCTTAAGAAGTATCTACTTTCTGTGTATGCTCATACTAGGGCTTGAACTCAGGGTCTGGGCATTGCCCCTTAACTTTTTCGCTCAAGGCTTGCTTTCTATCACTTGAGCCACAGCTCTACTTTGGCTTTTTGGTCGTTATGAAGGTGAGAGACTCATCGAAGTTCCTGCCTAGGCTGGCTTTGAATCCCAACCTTCAGATTGCAATCTCCTAAGAAGCTAGAATTATAACTGTGAGCCACCACCAGATGGCTTCTAGTCTCACTTTTTACCTGTAGCTGTTAAACACTCCACACAAGAAGTTCTCAACTTTATTCTCACTATTCATAGAATAGAGTAGACTACCATCATATAGAACAGGCTGCCCATTCTATATTAAAAATCATGTTTAGAAAGTGGCTCAGGTAGTAGAGCTGAAGAGCTCAGGGACAGAGCCCAGGCCCAAAGTTCAAGCCCCATGACCAAGAAAAAAAATATCATGTTTCTTTCATATGAAATATCAGCAGATCAGCTACCAGTGTACCTTTATCTACCTATCCATCAATTCTTAGAAATTCAAAAGGCAACCAACAAACTTTGTATCCATTCCTACAGATTTTCTCAGGAGCCATATTTTCTTCTATTATGAATTTCTGAAACATAAGTATATTTTTCTTTCTCTATCACCAAACCATTTAAACAACTTCCCATATTGTAAAAATTTCATAGATTTAGGTTATATGCTCCAAAATGTACTCCTCTTGATTTTGCTTATCCCACATGGAAAGTCCTTTTCAAATTAACATTTGGTGTCATCTTCATGGAACTAGAAACTCCATGAGGATACAGGGCAAGTCTGCCTCATTTGCCCCCCCCAAAAAAAATCCCAAAATCTGGGACTGTTTAGAATTTATACTAGGTAGAGAATTGACTAAGATGCTAAGTCGTTATTGCCCAGCTCTTACTTACAATGATATGACCAGTTTGTAAAAAGCCATATGTGGAAATGATTTGCACAAGATTGTGTAACATGTTAATGAAAAGCCAAGGTGGCTTTCTTCATTTCCTATTCTTCATGGATGACACCACAGAGATTCTTATACCTGTTTGCATTTCCTTAGCCTCAGGTCCTCAGCTCCTCCCACTAGCCCCCAGATCCACCCATACCTAATGAGCCACTCCTACTCACTACCTATCTACTTCC
>NW_025959133.1:0-37685 GCF_023159225.1 Perognathus longimembris pacificus | reverse complement strand
CCCTACCCCAATGCTTCTAATTACGAAGATATGTATATATATTTTTCCTTGATTGAAATTTAGTACCTACATAAATTTGACAGTATACTGTTGAACCTGGGTAACTGCAGTCGAAATCAGGATACGGGGGATGCAAGGCGAGTGAACCAATGCATACTTTATTCCAAGAGGGCCAGGGTTTATATAGGGTTAGAAACCAATATTACAATTTACAGGGTAAAAGATCAATACAGCATGACATTTGTCTTAAATACAGAAGTGGAGGAAATTTCCTACTGTGAGGGCAGGAACTTGATACAAATGCCGTTCTAATTACAGGAGGTAGTGACTACAAAGATTATTGATATCAAACAAGGAACTGTATACAACCGAGGTAGAACTATAATTATCTCCTAGCTACTATCTCCTTAAGGCTAGATAACATCAATCTTGACTCTCCAAATACTTGTGAAATAACAGTGAGGAGACTTTCCTGTTTACAGTGAGAATCTAGTGAGGAGACTTTCCTGTTTACAGAGAGAATCTACACTAAAGGCAGCAAGTCTCCCTGAGAGAGACTTGCTAAGTAGGGGGAAAAAGGAGATTCTCACAACAACTGGTGGCTTCCTTTGGCCCACAAACACCAGAAATTCCTTACTGGGAATGTGTTCCCAAGGGCCTATTAGTGTGCTAAGAGGCATCAGAGTAACCGTGCCGGGGCTAAAATTTTTCCACTGGTTGGAGACTTTAATTCTCCAAAAATTCCCCCTTTTTTATTAATTTTCCACAGCCGCTTCTCTGGAAAGTTTAAGGGCAGTGAGTAAAACATCAGAGGAATTATTCCTAGTGTAACGCATCATTATAGCTATGATAGAACAATATCCTAAGAAAAAGACACATATCATAAGTATTAAGGCAATAGAAAGCACTTCCAACACTATGGGTAATACTTTGCCACCACCCCCTAGGGTCTAGTCCCTTCTAAGGTCTGAGCTAGTCCTTGGGCTATATCATCAATAGTAGAGGCATCTGGCAATTCCTTTTGAAAAGCTTTCAAAAACCTCCCTGTACAAGCTTTGTTCACTTAACGTACCATTTAGTAGGGCTCCATCTATAAGCATTTGTATATCATTCCATTCCATTCAGAGGCATTATATTTATAAGGTGTTACACAGACATGACTAGAATTCCAATCGCAAGTCAAAAACAATCGTTGCTGTAAAGCCAGATATTTCTGTCCAAGCCAAAACACTCCTCCTTTAAACAGCTTCTAACTCATCTTGAAGGTGGGCATTTACTTCCGGCTTGGTATTGCCACAGATTGTGGGAGTCCTGGTGCACTTGCACCATAAGTCATGAGTTTGTACAGATTGTCGCAATGCGGCTCCGGATACTGCTGCAGTTGTAGCAATGGCAATCAGTCCAAACAAGTCCTGCAATAATCAGTCCAATGGCACGACGACTCCTCCTCAGAAGCCGCTTGAAAAACTGCATTACCAATCCTTGTACAGGTCCTCCAGCCCAGGGACGATGCATGCGAACAGGAACCCAAAGGGAGTTGCGCTGGGTTAAAATCATGATCCCTATCTTGACTAAAATTAAAGGTGGCATTGTTATTCAAGCAAGTATACAATTTACAATTTATGCAGGTAATGGCATTCTTTGTTATGTTTATGGGGCCGACCATCAGTCCTTTGTGGAAAATGAACACAAGCAGAGATATTGTAGGTCTTTACAACTGTGAAGTTGTAGGAGGCCGAGGACCTTTTAGATCCTGAGTAAGTTCCATTGGCCAGCAATACGGGAGCCAGAGAAGCTGCTAATTTCCAGAGATGACGTTGTGAGGAAATAGCCTGTCTCCATGGGCGAGAGCAGGCCGGGGGTCACTAAAGCCTGCTCCAAACCACCCTAAAAACTGTTTAGCAGACATGGCATTGGACATGTTCATAGATAAAGTAGGTTCACAAGATGAGTTATATTCAGTGCAGTTTTTCAACCACACACCAAAAGATCCCCAATCATACCAAGTATGCTGGGATGTATTCCAAATAGTTGGAAAACTTCCTCGACTAACTTTCCCAATGTCTTTCAGTAAAGTTCAGGTTCAGATAAGTAAAATTGTCACATTTAGGCTGGCCAGCAGGGCTAGCATAATTATCTAATTTATAGGTATGAGATCCCACAGACCAGGAAGACAGTCTAATCAGCCGAGTTCTACTGGAGTTATATGAACCTCCATGCTGAATCCAATATTGATATCTAAAAGGGTAACATGGGGAACGGCCTTGACAGATAGCTTTAGAGAACTGAGAATAAGAGAAGTTAAATGATCTTTCCTCTTCCATAGGAAAGACTGGAATGCCAGACCCATAGAGGGAGAGAGTAAATTAGGAATAGATGTAAAAACAGAGACAGGGGCTTTTGTCCATAAATATGGATGTAATAAAGGAGGGTTAGAAATATAGGCCCAATACATTACCTCTGATGTAGCCCCTACAGGTTACCAGTGCACACCTGTCCATTTGAATGGCCTTATCACTTGAATGAGAATGTCTCACCCCCTTGATGGACAGAGGGTGTTTTGTTGCTGGATCCACTGGAGCAGGTGCTAGAAAGATGGGCTGTCTTCTGTAGAAACATAAGCATACCCTCGCCCCTGGGTTAACAACTCCCCGAGGACCCAATCTAGCCCAACCCCCAATCTAATCCAAACCGGCTGCGGTTATGTTTTGCATAGGCGGAGCTAGGAAGTGTCGCTCAGCTCTTGCTAAAACATCTCCTTGAGACAAATTTAAAAAGTTAAGGACAAATAATGCTTCTGCAATGACAGCAGGGGCTGTTTTATAAATACTTTTCATTGAAGTTGCATATCCCTCTGTACTATCCATACTCCCCCTCTTTAGTTTTGTAATTTGTGTTTTTAATGTATAATGAGCTCTTTCTACTATACCTTGACCTTGAGGATTGTATTCAATTCCTGTAACATGAAAAATGTTATGAAATTCTAAAACTTTTCGTACTTGTTTACTGGAATAAGCTGGTGCATTGTCAGTTTTATTTGAGAAGGAATCCCCATGACTGTGAATTGTTTCTAGTAAATGTTGAATGACATGAGTCCCTTTTTCCCCCCTGGTAGAGGTGTTGCCCAAATAAAAGAAGAATGTGTATCAATGGATACATGCACATATTGTAAAGCGGCCAAATTCAGGGATGTGTGTTACATCCATTTGCCAAATTTTATTAGGAGCAGTTCCTGACGTGTCAATTTTTGAGGGCTACATAAATCCGAATCTCCTTGAAGAATGGAAAATAGGTTGAAGGGCAAAGCAATTGATGTCCCAAGTACCTTTTGAAAATTATTAGAGTTTTAAACTCTTTAGTACGAATTTTTATTAATTGGGGGGGTAATTACTTGTCTTTTAACTAAATATCCCAGATACTAAATGGTTCTTCTGTTTAAATGAATTTTATCAGGGGCAATTATTAAATTATACTGTTGAAAGTCTAAAGGCAAAATTTGTAACAATTTTGATACAATATTTTTATCAGGTGCAGCAAATAATAAATCATTTTATGAAACCTGTAAAACAAACTGGAGTAGTAATTAAACAATCATCTTGATAGCCATCGTTTTCCTATATCCAACTTAAAACAAACATTTTAAATTTCATATCTCAGAATACATTTTTGATCTCAAGTCTTTTACCCAAGCCTGGTTGTATTAAAAGAAATCTGGAGCCTAGGTATCACCCATTGCTTCATGCTGCTTGTTTTTCACTTCCAAATTTCTTATCTAGAAAGGCATTCTAAAACCTTTTAAAGTAGAGGCTTTCACAACTTTACCTCAGCCTGTATTTGCATAGAAAAACTGAAGCCCAGGGGGCACATTGCCTCCTGGTTGTCTGCTTTAAAAGAGCCATTTTCCCTATATACAGAGAGTTAATGAAAGTTGTGTACTTCTATCCCCCATTAGTTTATATACTTTAAAATATTTACCTGATTATATGTGACTTAAGATAGTTAATCTTACTGTTACATTACAGTATACACTTAAAAAATTTAGTACCTGATTCATTAAATTGATACCCAAAACAATTGTAACAAGAGTACACTTAGCAGTGTGTCCAGAATATAACCATGGAGATTTCAGAGTTAGCATATTTGCCTTTTTGATACATCCCAAATTGCAAACCTGTACAGAAATCGAGTTATATCAGGTAAATAAACTTTTAACTCTCCTTTAAGATATTCCAATTTTAATCCATCCTAAGGGGCAGTTTTAGAAGTATCAGTCAAATCATACATTTTACCCTGAGGTTTCCAATGTTTATACCTGAAAACAAAAGAAATAAAAGAAAGGCCTCCATTGGCTGTCCTATAAGAATGGGGCCTATCTCCATCCTACTCCTTAGAGCTTGATGAACTGCCTTGGGGCCAGCTTTGCCCTCTCCCACTATGATTGGACGCCACCCTACGGCTGTCCCATCACGTGGATTGGCTAAACTGCACTTTTGTCAGTTTACCCCTCACTACTGAGGATAGGTTCAAGGGCCCCTGCTAAGTTCTTATTTATTTATTTATTTATTTATTTTTAACCATGAATTAAAGAATATTTTAACTATAGTTCCTTTTAAAATAAATAATCCTTTAAAGCTTTTGGTAATGCCCAATTCAATGATCTTTTGAAGTTTAAAGTTAAACTAACCTATTTTTACATCATACATTTTTAATCTTGAACACATCACACCCACCATACATTTGTGTGCGAGCACACACACATACATACATTCACATATGTAGGTATTAATGTAAAACAGAACTTAAAGCAGTCAAACAACTATCAGCCGTACATTTTTTAGTGGCAAAAGGTATATTTTCCACTCTTACTCTTGTAATGACCAAAACTTAAAACAAAACCATTAATGAATGATTTTAGCATTGTTTAGTCTTATTCGCTAGGAACTATTAGTTTTAGCAAAGTATCTTAGCATACTAAACACTGAAGATAACTGGGGTTGGGGTCCCCTGGAGTATTACTGAGTCCACCTAGCACTTGACTCTTAGTGTTTACTCTCAGGCTAAGATTAGCCTAGCCAGCTGTTTGAACTCAGCTCTTAGCAGCCTGCACTTTTTCTGCCTTCTTGCAGAAGGAGACACAGTACCTAGTAAATGTTTTGCCCATAGACATGTAAATGGACAACAGAAATAAGGGAAACAAAAGTTTAAAAAGTTTAAACTGGTGCCAATCTCAAGACAAAACTAGTCAAGACAAAACAGAACATAGAAACAGAGGCTTTTACGCCTTGGATGGCATGTCCAGCGTCCACAAGCAGCCAGCCAGAGTGATGGAAAGTCCATAGGGCCCTGAAAATTCTCAGGGGGATCCTCCCCAGTGGAGATTTCCATCCCCTGGCAATCAACCTGCCGAGGCCGCCCACCAGAGGACTTTTGTTCCCAATTTAGCACTCCACACGAAACACAACTAATCAAACAAGGACAAAGACACATGAAACATGTAGCGCAGGCGCAAATTAAAAGTGCAATTGCAGTAAAAATTCTCTTGGGAAGTAAAAGAAAAAATCACTAGTCCTTCCCCAATTCCAGGCTGATGGACTAAAACAGGGAATGTGTTCCCAAGGGCCTATTAGTGTGCTAATGAGGCATCAGAGTAACCGTGCCGGGGCTAAATTTTTCCACTGGTTGGAGACTTTAATTCTCCAACACCCAAGCAATTAAAGGGCTCAATTCAATAAAAATTAATAGCATGAGGCACTCAACCTTTTTTCTTGGAGGCTGCCAAAACTTTCTTATTTTAATATTCCATTTCAACATCTAGGAAATGTGAATGCTAGAGAGGATCCTATCACTGAACATTTCTAAAGTCACATAGGTGTATGCGCTAGGACTCATAGATTATAGGGCTTAAAATTATATGGATCTAGAACTATTACTGTGCCTGTAGAAGTGGTGGCCTGACCTTGTATGTTGATTCAGCTTAAGCTCATAGAAATAATAGCACATATTTCAATGGTCAAAGATGAGAAATACATTCACATGCAAGTCATACAGTAACTATAAAATACAATAATAACTGGGCCAGAAAATTCATGGGCTGGACTGTGAAATCAGAAGCTGATATGTAGAAATGCTGTCTGAATTGGGGTTTTCTGAAAGGACCCTAAGGTGTTTACTACTGAGTGAAATTTTCTTTTGTCCTTTTTTTTTTTTGTCAGTCATAGGATTTGAACTCGGGGCTGGGATTCTCTCTGAGCTGTTTTGTTCAAGTCCAGTACTCTATCACTTTGAGCCACAGTGCCACTTGTGCTTTTGTGGTGGTTAATTGGACATAAGAGTCTCACAGACTTTCCTGCTCAGACTAGCTGTTGATCTGTGATCATCAGACCTCAAGCTCGTGAATAGCTAAATGTACTGGTGTGAACAACTAATGCCTGGCTGAAATTTTCTTGTGACTATGTACATAGTTAATAATTTCCAAGCCTTTTTATTTGTCATTGGAGACATATGAAACCTAAGTTCTCCTGGGATAGTGTTCTAATATTTACCTGTAGGCCAAATATATATATTGGCTGCTAACTCTTTCAGAAGAGTCAATTAAAAAATTTCAAAACTGAATAAGTTGGTTATGATTGCTCCTTTCCCAGTTCTGTTTTGCCCCTTTTTAGCCTTCTGTCTTTCAATCAGGCTGATTATCTTGCAACGACTGTTGCAACTTTAGACTCAAAAGAAAAGCTCTAAATTACTATGAATGGGTGATGATCAAGGATATTATACTTGAGTTCCTGTCTAATTGAATGTAATGGCACTTGAGAATAAAGATGTTCTCATCCTTTTGACATCGCCAGGCATCCCTTTCGGAAGGGTGAATGGAAAAGGTGCGAAAATGAAGGCCTGGGTATTGTTGGGCTCAAAGTGTCATTCCAGGAGCATGGCAGGGTGTTAGTTCTATTGTGCAAGGCAAGGTTTGAATCATCTACATGGCATTTTTGTTGAGTTTTAGAGGAAATATTGGCAAAGAAGAACCATTCTAGAGGGTGGCAAGCCACGAAAACAGAAAATCTGCCTGATAAAGAAGAATTTGGGTGAGACACCATATTGAGGAAATGTTGACAATGTTTGCTAATATATGGTAGTTCATTTCTCTACACAAACAGGAACTCTGGCCAAGAGTGGAAGTGAGTAGGGAATAAATCTCTATTGAAAATAAGAAGTCCTCCACCACACACATAGTTGTGTCACATAATTTCCTTTTATTTGCTGGCGTCATCATCCTTGATAGAATTCAGCAGTTAGTAGTAGAGATCAGTTCTTGCCTAGACCACACTTAACTAACTTCCATCTTGAAACAACTTCTAAAGTCCAGAATGTTCCCTTCCTTAGCTTATTCTAGTCTTTGAGATCTCGCTGACTTTTAAAATGGGATGTTTCTTGCTCAGCATGTTCAATAAAACCCGCTTGTGTAAGAAATGCACCCATCCCTCCAAAAAGACTCACACGATAAGTACAATCTTAGTACCGATTATGTGTCAAGCCTGTGCTAGGCACACGCCAAAGTATTTTGTTGACAGTTGATCATCTGTGTGAGAACTTATAATGACATTGCGATGTCAGCAGGTGTGTGGAGAAGCAGGGTATATGGAGGAAAGAAGAGATGGATCTGTATTTTTCCCAGTGTGTTGAAGGAAATGTTGAAGGAAGGGAAAGGAAACAGGTCCCATGACTACTTGCTCAAGGCGCTGTACAAAGTCTTTTGGCATTTGATTAGTAGATTGATGGGTGGCCAACATCTACGCCCATTGTTACTGTACATCCCTTATGCATGACTGGCCTTTTAAATAAACTTTCAGGGAGATCAGCTTGACAATTGCAGGCTATGTGAAATTTTGCCTGGGATTGAATAAAAATGGGTATTTCTTGGAATTTTTAATAGAATACAGGAGACAGAATCATCATGAGTTTTTTGAAAAATAACTTTTGCCGTAAAGACTACTTGTTGCGAGCAGAGGCAGATCCTGGTCTCTGGTCAGCTTCTATTCCCTCAGGCTCCTCTGCGGATTCTGTTGATGGCCCTCATTCACGGTCTTTCTCTTGGGTGGTCAGATGTTACAAAGGGCATCCACACATCTCTGTCTTGCTTTGGGCCTGGACACACTGATCTTTTTTGTTACAATAGGGTTGGTCACCTCGAACTCAACCCTGTGAAAGGTCTGAGAATGTGGTTGGAGATGACAACCATGTGACAGATTGCTGTCAGTCAAGGCCGGTTCCTTGTCAGGGTTGAAAGGAATGACATGGATTATGGTCCCTGGGAAGAGCTCACAGGGGCCTTTCTCAGGGCCAAGGGCACATGGCTTATTCCATGGGGATCATTACACAATACTCAATCATTACACATATGCAGCACTCGATTCCTAAGGCCTTGATGGTGCGGGGAGGTTGATTTTACTTCCTCTCCTGTTTTTTGGCTATGTTTATAATTCCTAACATAGTCACTTGGAAAGAGTTGGTAGATAACTTCTCCGGGCCCCTCCCGTGATTCCATCCCTACTCCTTCTGTGTGAAAACTCATTTTGTAATTTAAACACAAAGAAGCAGTTCAATCACCTGTCACTCATGGTCTCAATTACTTGTGGAAATATTTATTTAGCTGCTCTACTGTGGTGGCACTTACTAAAAAATTCATAGAGAATATTAATCAGCTATAAATATTATGATAGTATTACCATATTACTGTACAACATTATAAAACAGATTCACAGCAGAGTGTGCTTAGAAAATTTCTAAGTACTGTATGCAAGCATTTAGGTTCTTGACCTACTTAAATATTCATTACGCTAACTTAATTCATTTAGTAATTATTTTCAGATTATATATATAATATGATTTCCCAGTAGTATTTCCAGGGGCTTAATATACATATACTTAATGTAATGTTGTGGGTTTTTTGTTTTTTTTTGCCAGTTCTGAGGCTTGAAATCAAAGCCTTAGCACTGTCCCTGAGATGCTTTTTGTTCAAGGCTAGCACTCTACTATTTGAGCCACAGCACTACTTCCAGCTTTTTCTGTTTATGTGGTGGGGAGGAATGGAACCCAGGGCTTCATGCATGCTAGGCAAGCACTCTGCTGCTAAGCACATTGCCATCTAACATCTTGGGTCTATTTATGAATTGTTCATTGTGCCAGTCCTGAGGCTTGAACTCAGGGCTTGGGTGCTGTCCTTGTACTTTTGTGCTCAAGACTAGTAGTCTACCATATTGAACCATAGGTCCACTACCAGTTTTTTTGGTAGTTATTTGGAGATGAGTCTCACAAACTTTCCTGCCTGGCTGGCTTTTGAGCTGTGATTCTCAGCTCATAGACTCCTGAGAAGTTAGGATTACAGGTGTGAGCCACTGGCACTTAGCAGCTATTTTTTTTTGTTGTTTTAAAATCTGATTGGAAAGATAATTTACAATATTTTAAGTGATGGACTGTTTTTCCTAAGTCAAGTATTTTGACATATTTTCTAGGTAAACAGTCATGTTGATGTAAAATATTACATGGAAATATGTTTATGTGTTTATTATGTGGAAGACAGCAATATGCTTTCTATAATTGTTCATTCACTTGTGAAAAAGCCTTTTCCTTCTGTAAATCAGTCTAAAGCTACAAAAATAAGTCCTGAACTATTAGAATCTTATAAACCATGTATTGGGCACTCTCTCTTCTCTTCTCCTCTCCTCTCCTCTCTTCTCCTCTCCTCTCCTCCCCTTCCCTCCCCTCCCTTCCTGTCCCCTCTCCTCTCCTCTCCTCTCTACTCCTCCCCTCCCCTCCTCTCTTCTCCCCTTCCCTCCCCTCCCCTTCCGTCCCCTCTCCTCCTCTCTCCTCTCTTCTCACACCACCTCTAGTAACAAGGTTTGAATTCAAGCTTCAATCCTGCCATGTATGCCCGCTCAGCTGCTACTTTGCCACTTACACATCTAGCCCAGCATTTCACGGTTAATTGGAGATGGAGTCTTTTGGACTTTACTGCTTGGGCTGGCTTTGAACCCTGATCCTCTGGATCTCAGCTTGCTGAGTAACCAGGTTTACAGGCATGAGCCCCAGGTGCCTGGCTAAATCATGTGTTTTAATTTTAACCTGTTTTGTTATGTTCAATGTACACAGCTTAGAAATATGTGATGACAGTAATTTGTATGCAGCAAACTACATTATTCCTACAGAATTAGAGAATTAGAGGGCACATTTTGGTCATGAGGATTTTTTAAAAAAAATAGATGAGTAGAACCCTTGAAATGACAATTAAAAAAATAAGATGGCCCAATATGTATATGAGGAAGTATGATGTAAAACACAATTTAATGAGTTGTATGGTCCTAGATGCTATGAATTCTGAGGATCCAACAATGAGGTGTGAGCTTTCATACAGCTCAGCTTTCTAAAAATTGCTGTTAATTGATCTTACATTAATTATCATCATTTCATTGCTAGAACAACCTGAATATTAGATTGGGTAAGTGTTGAAATCATAATTTGCATATAAGAAAACATAGCCTAATGTATGAAACTGTAACCCATCTGTACATCACTTTGACAATAAATAAGTATTATTACAAAAAAAAGAAAAGGAAAACCACATAGAGAGGCTGCTGGCTACTCCAAGTGGAGGTGATGGTGTCTTTCTAATTATAACGCACATGGTAGCTGTGAGGATTATTCTAAAAATAGTTTGCTGATCAAAGATGGCCTTTAGAACTTTTGATAACATTGAAAACTACTAGGTCAATCATGACTGCTCTCAACCAACTAATTATGCCCATTTAGAAGTAACAATTATTTGAGAGGATATCATCTTGACAGCATTTTCTATTTTCTGAAAAAAAAGAAATATAAGGTTAGACTCCTTTTCTCTATACTGATGATGATGTAGGAGCTCAATGTAGTTCAGTGCCAATGTGATCTTTTTAAATACGACCTATGAAGTTCTGCCTGATGCTTTGCTCATTTGAGCTAAATTTAAAATTCAAATGCGAGGGGCTTTTAAAAAATAAGTAAGGAATATATTTCTAACAAATGTTTAATCTCTTATTGGAAAACTAGCACTTTGTTGATTCTTTGTTTTTGTTATTGTTTGTGTTGCATGAACGCAGGTGCTGTCCCTGAGTTCATTTCACTCTCTTCCTCTCTCTCTCACTTACTCTCTTTCTTTTATCCTTCCTTCCTTCCTTCCTTCCTTCCTTCCTTCCTTCCTTCCTTCCTTCCTTCCTTCCTTCCTTCCTTCCTTCCTTCCTTCGTTCCTTTGCCAGTCCCTGGACTCAGGTCCTGAGCAAAGTTGCCCGCAGTTTGTTTTGTTTTTTTTTTTGCTCAAGGCTACCACACTACCACTTGAGCCATTTGATCCACTTTTTGCTTTTTCTCTATGGTATGTGGTGCTGAGGAACCGAACCCATGGTTTCATGTATACAAGGCAAGCACTCTACCTACTAGGCCATATTCCCAGCCCTTCTTCCTTTCTTTTCAAGGCTAGTCCTCTGTCACTGTGAACCACACTGCCACATCCAGGTGTTTGTTTTCCTTTTTGTTTTGTAGTTAACTGGAGATGAGACTCTTAAGGAGACATTCTTGTCCTCATTGGCATTAAACCATGATCCTCAAAGCTCTGCCTCTTGAGTAGCTAGGATGACAGACAGGCATGAGCCACCAGCACCCTGCACATTGGGACACTCTAAAATGTAGATTTTATGCTTAAATACCTCTTCTCCACTGCCTTATGGAAGGAGCCCAAGTTGACCCAGCCTTTTTAAAATTTTCCTAATACTTATAGCATTCAGCAATAGGAATTCCTGGTTTCTAGAAACTTGTTTTCTTCCTGCTTTTCTGTCTCTGTCTCTTCTTCCTGGAATCTTCCCCATTCATGTCTGCCTGTCAAATGGCTACCCAGCCTTAATGACCTACACAGACGTCAAGTTGAAATGATAAGCATTCCTCTTAAATCCTCCAGGTAGATCAGAAGCTGTGCTAGTACTGGTTATATTGCTCTTCCTAATAATGCCACAAATTCACATGCAGTTTGTTTCTGAGCTGGTCTGTCTCCCTTGTGTCTTCCTCTATAGCACATTTGTATCAGAGTTCTTTGGAGAGTTGGGAAACAGATCTCAATGAACTCGTGTTCCAATAGGAGGTGATTTGGGTTCATTCTAGCTGATACCTCTATTGTCTGTATCTATTAGATAATGGGGTTGGGTCAAGGACTTCCAAATGTCATTCTTGCCTTCAAATTTGGCCTTGTAAAACAATTTATTTTAATAATAGGACACGGAAGTTTACATTCTGTTATATTTGGTTAAATGGAGATACTGTAATTCTTTTTTTTTTAAATCTTGAAGTCTTTGTACAAAGGAGTTGTATCACCATATCAGTTGAGTACAATGCATCCCCTTCCTTCATTCTCCCCATCTCTCCATAGCCTCATGACTTGCCTCAGCTTTCTTATCCTTAAAGATATGTACAAAGTACACCACATGGGGTAGAGAATGTTACAGGTTGAACAATACTGAAACATATTGCATCTGAGAATGAAGATGGCAAAACAAAACTCAGTGAAAGCTATTGAGTAATAGGGGTTGAGAGGGCAGAGAATGTGAGAGTAAAAGAAGGATTAATTTAACATACTGTATCATCATTTATAAAATCTCTTTTAAAAGGTGCTAAATTGAAGAGCTCTTTTTCTGCAAGTAGTGTTTGCAGTAAAAACGTTGTTCGAATTTTGAGATGATTTTCCCCTTTTTATTAATATTAAATTTAGTACAAATATTGTAAAAGTTAAATAATTTTCCCCCAGACACTCAATGTTCGATCTTATAATGTGAAATAGAAAGGAAATCAGCATGCAGAGTAACTATGTTGTGAAGGTTTGAAAATAATTATATATATATATATATATAAATAAATGTACTCCCTTGAAAGACACTGGTCAAATTTCTCTTCTGCAAAGTTCACAGTATATGATGTGACAGTACTATTTAATATAATTAACTACAGAGGTTTAGTAAATGTTGCCCTCCAAAGAAAAAATCCAAGATGGTAGGTGGGATTTTCACATTACGGTGAGTACAGTGTTGAAGTAGACATAGTTGGTCTCCTGGGTGTGCTTTATCACTAAATGCAAGAGCTCCACTCACCTAATTTATTTTAGCAAGGGAAAGACTATGCTCTTGAATAGACACTTAGGTCAGAGAAAATACGTTCAAAAGAGTTAGTTTCAGCTAGGTAAAGTAGGATTTGGTACACTCGGCATTTTCTCTTCCAATTTTTTCTAGCAGCCAGCATTATTTTTAATGACCTTCATTAAATTTTTACAAATCAGCACTGCTTATCCATGTTCTTAAAGATTTTTGCACTTAAATGTTTTGGAGTAAATACCAGTAACATAAATAGTGCCATATTCATAATGTGTCTAAAATAGTATGCTGGTTATTTCCCCCCACTTAGGTAGCATTGGTGTAGCCAGTAGAAAGGACTCAGTTGGAGGATCAGAATTGTTGGAAAGTCTGGCTCCACTGTTAATGAGTAGTTTAGGATTGGAAGGTCTTTAAGTGCTTCCAGCCTAAGTTACCTACTCCATCAAAAATAGAAAGAGAAGCGCCTCTTGATGATTAGCAATACTGCATGGAGCTCTCTAGAACTAATACAGCATCTAAGGAATTAAGTCTATAATCACTGCCATAGAATGACGCTAGTTAAGAGGTATGTTATTATGGTCTTCAGAGTCAAAGTTTTAATGAAAGAATTGTATGCTACAGGTTTTCCAGTGCCCAGCCCATGTTAGTCTTAATAAATACTAAAGAACTGAGTTAGTAAAATGGTGTGCAAAGAATGTTTACTTGAGCGTCTCATTGGTGCCATATGGTATAAATATGAGTAGGATAACTGCAAAGAAGCTTCAGAGTGGAGAAGTATCCAAATATCCTCAAATTCTCGAGCTGTCCAGAAAAAGAACTTGGCTCCATTCTCCAGAAAGTTCCAACAGAGGAACTTGCCTCCCAAGGCTTCGGCTGAGGATAGACATGGTTTCAGGGGAAGGTGGTCACTTCCAGGAAGGTCCCACTCTGGTGGAAAATGGTCTCCTTGTAAGGGCAGGAGTCCTGTGGGGCCTCATTCGTTGTGGAACCTTACTAAACCTGGCTGGCCTCGCCTGAGCAGGGAAAACACGCCATGTTTAGCATTTACTCAACTTTGCTCATTCATACTAGGGTATCATGATGGACCCTGAGTCTTTTTCTGTTTCATTAATTATTGAATTAGGTTTGCGTGTATCTTTACATGTTTCATTTTAGAGTATGTTGTGCCTGTTGGGTGCTTGAATTCAGGGCCTGGGAGTGGTCTGAATTTTTACTTTTTTAAAATCAAGATTAGTGCTCTACCACATGAGCCACAGCTCTACTCAGAGGCTTTTTTTTTTTTGACTGGTTACTTGGTGATAACAGGCTCACAGTCTTACTGGTAGGGCTGGCTTCAAACAGCAACCCTCAGCTCTCAGCCTCCTCAGTAGCTGGAGTGTAAGCATGAGCCAATGGTGCCTAGCATATTTTGTTAGTTTTTGAGAAATAGCTCATACAGGTTAATTGAAAAGCAGTAAAAAATTATTTTTTCTTATTCTTTAATGAAACAGCTTACTTAACAAGAAGAAATTCCAGAACAGGTATCTTGTGTGTTATGGAGAGGTGGTCTATGTCCATGCATAACAGTGGCTTGTTTTGCTCGCTTTGCATTCTTGGATACTAGACATTGCTTTCCACCTCAACAGCCATACTTTACGGTATGAAATATATATATATATATTTATATATATTTATATATATATGTATGTATTACTACATACGTAGGAATCATGAGGATGTGGGCATACATTCTTTTTCTAGCAGAGTTATTTTGTATAATGAAGTATTTCACTGCAGAGAAATCAAAGGAAAACGGTAAATGCTAAAATTATTGCAGAAGTTCTTTAGTCACCCAAATCTCTTGATGCTGATGCTATTTCCTCTGCATTGTTGCGTGTTCTCCTTGTATTATGTTACAGATAGAAAAGCTTTTTTTTCTGGAAAAAAATGCTCCGAAGTGAATTTTCAATCAGTGTGACAACTTAATTGCAGTCCAAATTTTATGGTGAAATAATTTCAACATTTGAAAGTTTTAGATATTTCCCCGAAATAATTTCTTGTTCCATGTACAGTTTTTCCATTACTAATGAAGTGATCTTGATGAATTTGTGTCAGAAATAAGGAAAGTCGCAATGGGCTAGATCCAAACAGCAGATGAACAGTAAGAACAGGACTCCAGTTCTCTTAGGCTGGGCTCATCCAATGTTATCCATAAGGCAGATACAGGAAGTTATGCTGACTTAAGAAAAAGAGCAAAGAATTAAACATTTTCTTATGCTGAAAATTACAATGGGATTTTATTTAGTTTGGTCAAGAACACTGTGAACATTTTTTTTGAGCTTTTCTCTAGTTTCCTTATTTTGTGGTGGTCTTCAGATTACTAGATCTTTACAAATCCACATGAGTAAAGAACATTTACTGTTCTGAATTGAAATAGGTTGTTTGTTTGTTAGCTACAACTTACCTTTAAGGTCGCTAGAGGATTTAATTTGACTTGTATTTTAGACTTCATTTTTAATGAGTAGAAATTATATGGAAGGCAGGGTCTGGCTGTGTTGCCTTGGCTGGTATTAAGGCAAAGTGCTCAATCAATTCTTCTGTCTCAGAGTCTGGAGTCACTGGGTCTGAAATGTGAGCCCCGGTGCCCCAATACCCAGCTTCATTGCATTTCCTTATTTTCCCAGGTATAGGGATGAAAATTTGATTGTGTTTGTCACTGAGTGACAAAAGAATTGGGAGTGTGTTTCATCTTCCCCCTCTTCTCTCTCCTTCTCTTCACCTCTCCTTTGTCTTCCCATCCCCTTCTCCCTTCCTTCCTTTCCTATTCCTCTCCCCTCCTTCTCTTGTCCCTTCCCCTTTCTCTCCCTCTCTTTCCCCTTGCCCCTCTTCTGTTCCGTTCTCTCCCCTATCCAGCTTTCTTCTTTTTCTTTACTTTTTTTTTTTTTTGGCCAGTCCTAGGCCATGAACTCAGGGCCTGAGCACTGTCCCTGGCTTCTTCCTGCTCAAGGCTAGCACTCTGCCACTTGAGCCACAGCGCCACTTCTGGCCATTTTCTGTATATGTGGTGCTGAGGAATCGAACCCAGGGCCTCATGTACACGAGGCAAGCACTCTTGCCACTAGGCCATATCCCCAGCCCTCTTATTCTTTTCTTGCAGCACTGGGAATCAAACTCAGGGTCTTGAGCATGCTAGGCCACCCAAATGGAGTTTTTTCTGATATTATATTTGGAAAAAATGACTGTGCTTTTCAAATATTGTTAATCTCCTAAAATTCTCATCCCCCAAACACAATAATCCCAAACCCTATGGAAGTTCACAGCCAATTAAACTAGTTGTAGTTGAGTATTTGAGTTTGTTCTTCTCCATCATGAGATTTAGGATGACCTCAGATGTGGGCCATGCAGTTAGTCTGACAAAGGCACGGGCCATACCAGCCTGGAGAGGACTTCCAGAAGCAGGTTGTCCAGAGTCTGGCTTGACATTATTATAACTAGATTATAACTGTAATTTTGGGTTGGTTTTCATCAGACGATGACATGCAATTCAGCTATACAGAAAGAAATGTGTATCCACAATTTTTGGTCATGTTCTGTGGCTGAGAATAGCCTGTGGTTTTTTTCTCCTCAACAATGAATACTGTTTCAGATGGTAGTTAAGATGATCATATTAATTAGTATGAGGGCATCTATGTAGTTATGAAATCTAGTCCTAGGTCATTAGGACAACATCCTCTGTTCACCATATCTTACAAATTTTAGTACCAAGAACATAAAAGTCTCTGGGATATTTTTAGGATGTTGGAGGTTACACATTAGAAGCCATAAGTTTAATAGGGGCATTGTCTCTTCAGAAGAGTCTGTCTATCACATGTGAAGATTTCTAAACCTCCCATGCCTTTGCCACATCACGGCGATGAATCCTAATGTTGGTATTCTCAAGTTATTTCTAAGTTTTCAACATAGTTCCACTGATAGTAAGAAACATTAGAACTTCCTGTTCTTTAACGTATACACCACAGCAAAGAAACGTAGGCAAAGGTAGGACCCAGGAATCAATGCCTGTAACCCTAGCTTCTCAGGAGGGTGAGATCTGAGGATTGCAGTTTGAAGCTACTTGGGGCAAGAAAGCTTATGAGACTCTTATCTCCAATAAACTACTCAGAAAAATCTGGAAATGGCACTGTGGCTCATGTGGTAGAATGCCAGCCTTGAGCAAAAGTTGCTTGGGACAGTGCCCAGAGTTCAAGTCCCAGGACAAACAAAAACAAAAATCTCATGCAAGTGTAAGAATTTATTGATTGGTATGAATTTATTGTAATAAACACGTATAAAGACAATATCATTGTTGAAAAGACTAAAGAGAAATCAGTGTCAATGTCTTTGAAGAAAATGGGGTCATTTGATGTTTAAATCTGCCTTTGGCCTTTTTTATTGCATACAAGTTGTCTAGTCTGACATGTTAGGTTGTGTTGAATGCTCTGCTCCGGTTCTCTAATGGTACCAAATAGGGTAATAGATTAGAACTAGGAGAGATGAGCAGCTACAGCTCATATTTGCCTTGAAATCTTGAGCATTTTTCTGATTAAATCCTGGGATGATCAGTGAGTCAACTTTGCTCAGCATACTAAACCATGATTTTCCCCCCATCTTGGTGACATGGTTGACATTGTAAATATCAAGTGTGTTTGAACAAGAGCATGATCCATAGACCTGGATCTGAACCTACTTCACATATGCCTTATTACAAGAAGACATTATAAATCGCCTAACTAGAAATTAGAAATCTACCTTTTAGCAAGTCTATTTTGAAGTTGGAAAATACTCGTTTTCCTCTGCAAAAGAATGGTCTCTGTAGCATCCAGTGAAATGGATTATCTAATATCAGAGATACGAACCTCAGACTCACAGAAGCCAGAAGGCATTAGTCGACCTTGTGCTGGGCTTAATGGGATAGCTTTTTAGAAGTATTTGGCCAACAGCACACAAGTCTAGCTGGGCATTATAAATCTAGAATGGCTCAGGATGAATTTAACCTCACTCCCCGACCCATCTTCTTCTCCTGTGTCTCCCAGTGAATGGTGTCATTGTCCAAACCAGACTGAAGTTGCCTCTTTAAATTTTAATTTTGGAAAAAATGGGATTAAGTGGTGAAAGGTGCCAGAGAAAATGATGAATAATGGAAATAGTTAGTAACTACTGGCCTGTGTACATGTTAAATAATTGTTTATGTGAATGTAAGCACTTAGAATTACAAATGAATATCTTTCATAGTTGATTTCATTTCTGTGGCAATCTTAACTCCAGTCCTAAGGCACACAAAAATATGAGTGAGACTGAACTGTTATTGATTACTGATGTGACTCTACTGGTGTCAGTCAACAAGTGGTGAGATTCTTCTTTTGTCAAACTATTGCTGAGACTGAGCCATTGTCAAGTGTTGGTGACACATTACTGGTACCATTCCTGCGGAGTCAGAACCAGAGCAATGTCTTCTGTAATTGAAATGAATCGACTTTGCCTTGGAGCTTTACTATACTAAATCAAACTAGAGATGGATGAACAGGAAATACTCTTCTGTCTCAGTGACAGAAATTGTCTGTCTACAGACATTTCTCTTGGTCACTATGGCAACTACCCCTCCCCACACTTTGCTAGCCATTAAGATGTATCAAGACAGAGATGACCGTTTGCAGCATCAGGTATTTGAACTAAAAAGAGATTTGCTAGAAAGTTGGAAAGTTATTTCTTGGAGGAAAAGTGAGATCCTTAAAAACCTTAATTGACTTTTTTTCTTACTTGAAAAGTAGTTTGTTTCTTTCTTCAGTGACGGTGAAGCTGTGTGCATAGGACAATCCATGCCCTTCATGCGCCTGTGTTTAGGAATCTGCTCCCTGGCAGTGCCCTGGCAGGGCAGAGTTACATAGACAAGCAAAATCTCAGTTCCTGCCACCTGGGGCAGGCAATCATAGTCAGGAAATGAAACCTAAGGAGCAGATGGATTTCAAAGTGATTTGTAGACTTAAAAGTGATAGGAAAATATAGTAGTTTAAAAGTTTACCAAAGCAATCAGGGCTGGGAATGTGGCTTAGTGGTATAGTGCTTGCCTAGCATGCACGAAGCCCTGGGTTCGATTCTTCAGTACCACATAAACAGAAAAAGCCAGAAGTGATGCTGTGGCTCAACTGTTGGCATGCTAGCCTTCTGCAAAAGAAGCTCAGTGACAGTGCCCAGGTCCCTGAGTTCAAGCCCCAGGACTGGCAAAAAAAATTACAAGCAATAAATTAATAAGCATTACACAAAAAGTAAAAATATTCCAAATTGGTAGGCCATTGCTCTCAGAAAGAGTTCAGCGACAACGCTTCTGAAAGGGTAGTGATTGGATTTAGAATGACTATATTTAGGAATCAGTCATTTAAGTATGACAGGCTCTTCAGAGTAGATAGTCAGAATACATGGAGAGCCTTTTAGAGGCAGAAATTGGGCAGTTTGTTGGGATCATGGCAAAGTGGCTAAAAGCATAACGTGGAGGCTAAATGTTACGTGGTACCAATACACTGTTCATGGTCCTATTTGTTGTTGTTGGGGGTTTTTGTATGACATTTAGCTGAAAAGTTAATTATGAAATCATAAAGTTAATACAATTATAACTAAAATTCATTGAGTGCTTATTCAATAGTGCAGTCAGGCACTATTCAAGAGTTTTGCATCTTTTATTCTCTAATTATAGGGGATAAGCACTATTTTTTCTTAAAAAAATTATTTCCATGTTTGCAGCTGATAAACTGAGGTACAGATAGAATAAAGGTCAGAGAGCAAGTAGTTCACAGCCACTGATCAAGTCAAGCAGATAAAGCTCATAGGGTTAGTTAGTGTCATATGGGACAGCGGCTTAAAAGTAAAATGGTGTCTAGAGAGTGTAAAGACTGGAAAAATACTGGATTTGTGACAGGGGTGTGGGGGGAAATCCCTTTTGAACTCTGCACAGAAGAGTCACATGAAACTATTTTGAAGAGAAGAAGCTGGGTGAATCCAGGGCACCAACTAGAAACCATAAGACCAGGCTACAAGTTTCTCAGCTGGGGAGTAAACGTTTGAAGTAGAGTGAGGGCAGAAAGGATGGAAAGGAAGGCCTGGCAAGGGAATTCATTTGAACCCTGCTACTAATTGGTGAGGGAGAAGAAAGCATTAATGATGATTTGTATGCTTTTTTGGGTTAATGGTGATTGCATTAGCAGGTGGAGAGCCTGTTCTTTTATTGATTGAACTTCCTAATGCTGACCATTCTCAAGTACCCTTCCTTTGAAATTATCTTTCCTCCTTTGTGCTGGTGATAACTGTTGCACCTCATCTCTCCTCTCTCCCCACCCTCCTTCAGTGGTTCTTTTCTGAAGTTGGCACTCTTCACTATCCAATCTGGGACTCATTTCTTTCCCTCTCCACTATGCTACAGAGTAGATATGCTGTCCACTTAGCTTCAGTCTGAAAGCTGCACAATTTCATGGAGGAGACAGCTGGGATCCATTCCCCTCTTCACCATATTAGCTGTGGTGTGGAATAATAGTCTGTGATACTGTTTTGCTCGTGTGTGAATGTGAATGATACCTCCATAATGGAGTTTTTCAATGCACCGAGTCTAGAGAAAAGGCTCCCAACACAGTGGTCCCTTGACAAGTTTTATTTGCTCTTTTTCTTTTCTTCCCTCTTCCTCCTATCCAAATATTTCCTTTCAGTTGAAGTCACTTCCCTGATGGGGATTCCTCCTATGTTAACAGAAATAGTCATGGTTCTCGTTTGCTTGCCAAATGTTAAACTGTGCACAATCACCTTTCATAGACAAATAGCACAGCGATTGTCTTTTGGTTTCAAACATGGAATGAATTAAAACTCTAAAATATAAGAGATAGGAACTACAACAGAGTTATAATCATAAACGGGTGTACGTGAAACTACTTCAGACAGAGGGGCAAAGATTTATCTTCCAGTTGGACTCCAAAATACAGCATAAAACAAGCTGTAGGAACATAATATATGAAAGATAAAAATTTCCAACCCCCTTACATATCTCGAAATTGTATTTGTACAGATGTTATGAATGATACAATAGCTGATCTTTAATGTAGAGTAGGAATTTTATTTGATGAAACAGATGGTATTGAAAAAATTTATCTCAGCAAAGTACTGACTCATACAGAATAATATGAACTTTTTCATTTTGCAATGGGAGGGTAGATGAGCCTAAGTAAACTTGCTAAAAATGTATTAAAAAACCTAAGCTCTTCAAAATAAGCCCAGGGACAGTTCCCAGGCTATGAGCTTGAGCTCCAGGACTGGCATAATAGGAAGAGGAAGAGCAGGAGGATGTGGAGGAGGAAATGCTTAGGGTTAGCAGTATGAAGTGGGACTGTCCTGGGTTTATTTAAACTCCAGCCTTGCCATTTCCTACTTCTGTGACTTAATCCAGTTACTTAACTTCTTTGAGTCCAAGCTTTTTTCTCCATTTGAGAATAATAATATCATCATGTGGCATATGTCCTATTAAGTGGTTACCTTTATATAAAGACATTCATTCAGTGTCTAGCAGAAGATATGTAGTAAGTGCTAGATATTGTTGAAAACTGGGTGTGAAGCAGTTGCAAGCCTTACTAATTAGGTGCTCTAGGGAAGGTTTGTTAATTTTAATTCCTCAGCTTTTTTCTCTCTTTCAGCCAACCTTCTCAAACTTTCTTGTAAGAACTAAAGGAGTTGTGTGTGTGTGTGTGTGTGTGTGTGTGTGTGTGTGTATGTGTGTGTGTGCAGGGTAATTCACACTTTATCTAGCCTAAAAGAAAACTGATATAGAGTCATAAAAGAAGTTGTGTGTAGTTTTATTAACCATAATAGAAAGTTTAGACTTAATTTCAAATATTCTAAGAACACATTGGAAAGTTTTAGCTAGAAAAGTGATGTGCCATGTTTTAGAAAGATCCCCTTGATTACTGTGGTGTTGTAGAATGATTGGGATCAAGGAGTGCAATGGGAGAGCCAGGAAGCAGGTTCAGACATGCTATCAATAACTGTGATGCTCAAAACCATGAAAGAAACAGAGACATACTCACTAGACACTATGTTGAAAATTAACTATATAACTTGTGTGGGGGGAATGGAAGAAAACACAGGGAGAGAGCTTGCAGAAGGGGTGACATTGTCTAAAAAGAAATGTACTCATTACCTGACATGTTCTTGTAATCTCTCTGTACATCACCTTTTCAATAATAAAAGAATACAAAATTACAAAAATAAAAATACAGGATAAATAGCACCTTTTGCCATCCATAACTATTTTCCGTATATTTAAATAAAATTTCTAAAGAAAAAAAAAAACAAAAATCCTAAGCTCTTGTTCAAATATAAACATTACCTGTAAAAGGCTTTTCCCTGATTGAACTCATTTTCTTAGAGCCCATTCAGTATCTCATAGGTAGTATTCCCTCCATTTTTAATCAACATATTTATAAAAATCTACAGGTAAAATGATACATACTTATCAAGTACAACATATTTTACACATAGAGTGGTTAAATCTAGCTAACATATATATCGCAGATTATTATCATTTTTGTGGTGAGAACACTCAACATCTACCCTGTACTCTCAGAAGGTAGATTAAGAGTTTATGCGTAAGACCCAAATTTACAGGAGGCCTAGAGATTTAATTGCCAAGACTTCAGCAATGGTATTGGCAAATATCAAACTTAGGTCTTTGTAATTCTTAGACGTTTTGCCATGTTGCCACAAAAGCCTCATGAGCATTAAGAGGATTTCAATTGAACACTAGTCTGAAAAAATGAGGTTTTGGTGAAATTGGAAAAATAATAATAGGATGTGAGATTACAACTCTGTTAATCTTTATTCTTGATGATTCTTTCTACTCCTATTCCTCTGAAAATCTAAAACGATAGAATCTCAAAATAGATTTCAAAAATTCAATACCTCTCAAATATTCAGATGAGAATATACATGCTTCCCAGTAGTAAAGAGAGGAACAAGTAAGTTATAAGAAATAGCCCAAATGCCTATGGTCTGAAGTCCTGTCGCACTCTTATTCTTCTCATTCCATACCTGTGGCTTTAGAGTAAGTTTCCTGTGATCAGCTGACAGAAGAAGAAACTGGGGCCTGCTTTACAGAACCTTCTGTGTGATATTCAGGCACCATGTAAGAGTAGATAGTTGTAGCACTTTGACTCTGTACTAGGATGACCTTGAAAGGACGCTGGTAAAGGGAAATTCTCTAGGTGGGCAGAACATTGAGCAGTGTCTCTGTTGGTTGGCTTACAGGGAGAAGGGGCCAGTTGAGTGACTTTATGGATGTATGAGCTCTTGTGTGAATTGTTTGGCTAGCTGGTTAGGGACTTAGAAGAGGCATGACTGGAAAATTGGTCACAAGGAAATTGGGGATGAGGTAGGTGATAGAACTTGCTGAGTGGGCACAATACCAAAAGATAACCTGAGTGGAGGATGATGTTTGTAATTAAGTGAAAAGATTGCTCCTTTTTGTGGCTAGAAATCATCCTTTTTCCCATGCCACTCCTGTTCTTACACAATGGAGCCATGTGCAAAATGGCCATGAACCACTGGGTGGGGAATATGCATGGCTTCGAAAGCATGACTGACTCGCCATGCTGACCCAGCTATGGCCATTGCTGATTGCCCAGTCAGCTGACCAAAGAGATGAGTAGTGGTGGCTGATAGGGTACTGTTTTCCAGAGTGATTGAAGCTAATGATGGTGGATGTATTTCTTCGGATCACTTTTGTCATAGAGCAGTATTTGTTCTTACTGGAATTCTCATTTCCTATATATACACCTTCCTTGCATGCAATGATTGTGATAAATTACCATCCATGGACTTATAGAATGTTTGATCTGCCATCATGGTATTCAAATAGCATTGCTTCTGGTCAAGGGACTCACCTTCCAGCAAAGGATAGACATAATGCTCATGGTGGTAGAATTCACTGGTTTGCTATGACATCCTGCAGCTGCTGGCAGGACAGTGTGGTGGAAGACTTTGTCATGATGCCATAACTCCCATCAAGCCTACCAAGCTTCCCCAGGAGACTGTGATACTGTGAATTGAATAGGTGGGATTTTTCTCTGAAATTAGAATCAATGGATTGAAGAATCATATGGTGAACATGGTAGTGACACCACCCACGATTACTCTTAGTGACCCATTAACAAAATTTTTGTTTCCTGTTCCTATGATCTTACTTTGTGCTGACCTAGAGGCCTTTGTCCTAAAGGAAGGAATGTTTCAATCAGGAGACACAATGGTTCCATTGAACTGGAAGTGAATTCTGCTCCCTGGACGCTGTGGCTTTCTCATGCCTCTGAATGGACAAGCAAAGAAGGAAGCTACTGTGCTGGCTGGGGTGATGGATCTGTTTGCAATCAGGGGGTATCGGATAGCTACTTCCTAGTGTCTGGGTCCTAGAAGATCCCGAAGGTGCCTTTTGGTATTAACGTGTTCTGTGATTAGGGTCGATGGAAAACTATTTTTTTTTTTTTTGCCCGTCCTAGGGCTTGGACTCAGGGCCTGAGCACTGTCCCTGGCTTCTTTTGCTCAAGGCTAGCACTCTGCCACTTGAGCCACAGAGACACTTCTGGCTTTTTCTATATATGTGGTGCTGAGGAATCGAACCCAGGGTTTCATGCATGCTAGGCAAGCACTCTACCACTAAGTCACATTCCCACCCCGATGGAAAACTATTACAGTTACCATATCTAATGGACTATCAGTTGTACAGACCCTTTAAGAATGAAGGTTTGTCTTACCTGGCCCAGTATAAAACCATAAGTAGCTTGGTGAGACAAAGGGAAAACAGAATAAGTAGAGAGAGAAAGTAATTATAAGTAACCACAGGTGACCACATGGGCAACTGTAAAATAATTGTCAGGACTATGTCTTCTTTATTTACTTATGATTGTATTTGTGCATTTAGGAGTTTTATGTGCACATATGTAAATATACTAAGCCCAGTGTTCTCCTTAAGTTGCTTGTTATGTAACCTAAGAGGTATCGTAGTGTTAAGTGTTGTTAATTTGACATCACTTGCTTTTTTTTTTTTTAATTCGGTTGGTCATGTGGCTTGAACTCAGCCTGAGAGCCTGCCCCTGAGCTTTTCTCCTTAAGACTAGCACTCTACCACTTTGAGCTCCACTTGTGGATTTCCAGTGATTAATTGGAGATGAGCATCTCAATGGATTTTTCTTCCTGGGCTGACTTTAAACTTTGATCTTCAGATCTCAGCCTCCTGAATAGTTAGGATTACAAGTGGGAGCCACCAGTGCCTTGCCTGGTACATCCTATTATTGCACTTAAATGATTGGATCTTGTGAAGTATAAACATTGCCCATGTACTGGTGTGTTCCTTCTGGAGAAAGGCTAGTTTGTCTGGTTATATATGTATGAATTATGATACAAGGATGCTTGTCACTGTCAGTATTGAGAGATTGGGTATAATGTAAGATGATGTATATTGATAAATATGAGCAGATTGTGGTAGTTAATTGGTTTATGTGTCAATTTAAGTTGGCCACAGGTACTGAGATACTTAATTCAACCTTATTCTGACTGTGTCATACTGATGGCATCTCATTAAAAACCTTTTGAGAGATATCTAATTTTATTTTTTTTCAATTTTTATTATCAAACTGATGTACAGAGAGGTTACAGTTTCATACATTAGGCATTGGATACATTTGTTGTACTGTTTGTTACCTCGTCCCTCATTCCCCCCTCCCGCTCCCCCTTTCCCTTTCGCCCCCTGAGGTGTTCAGTTCACTTACACCAAACATTTTGGCAAGTATTACTTTTGTATTTGTTTGTCTTTTTTTACCCTGCGTCTTTCAATTTTGTTATTCCCTTTCAATTTCCTAGTTCCAATACCAGTATACACGGTTTCCAATATACTCAGATAAGATTACAGAGATAGTGTAGGTACAACCACAGGAAGGTGATACAAGAACATCATCAATAATAGAATCTACAGATACATATGGGATATTGAAAGTAGTTACAACTGTGATATAACAATTGTTTCCATAACATGGAGTTCATTTCACTTAGCATCATCTATGTGTTCATAAGGGTATAGCTATTGAGCCTTGTGATGCTCTGCTATGACAGGACTAAACCTGTACTAATTATTCCCAATAAGGGAGACCATAGAGTCCATGTTTCTTTGGGTCTGGCTCACTTCACTTAGTATAATTTTTTCCAAGACCTTCCATTTCCTTACAAATGGGACAATGGCATTCTTTCAGATAGAAATATAAAATTCCATTGTATATATGTACCATATTTTCCTGATTCATTCGTCTACTGAGGGCATCTGGCTTGGCTCCAGATTCGTGCTATGACAAATTGTGCTGCGATGAACATTATTGTGCTGGTGGCATTACTGTGATTTTGTTTGTGGTCTTTTGGATAGATACCCAAAAGTGGGGCTGCTGGGTCATAGGGGAGTTCTATATTTAGCCTTCTGAGGAATCTCCATACTGTTTGCCAGAGTGTCTGAACCAGTTTACATTCCCACCAACAATGGATTAGGGTTCCCTTTTGGCCACATCCCCTCCAGCAATTGTTATTGTTAGTTTTCTTTATATGGGACATTCTTACTGGGTGAGATGGAATCTCAGTGTTGTTTTGATATGCATTTCTTTCATGGCCAGTGATGTAGGGCATTTTTTCATATGTCTCTTGGCCATTCTCATTTCCTCATCAGAGAAGTCTCTTTGTAAGTCTTTAGCCCACTTGATGAGGGGGCTATTGGTTCTTTGCGGTTTTGTTTGAAAGAAGGTAATTTTTTAGTTCTGCATATATTTTAGATATGAGGCCTTTGTCTGTTGAATGTCCAGTAAAGATCTTCTCCCAGTCTGTGGGCTTTCTGTTTATCTTGCGAGCTATGTCACTTGCCGTGCAGAAGCTCTGCAGTTTGATGCAGTCCCATTTGTCCAACCTTTCTTTGATTTGTAGCGTTTCTGGGTCTTTGTTAAGGAAGTTCCGTCCCGTGCAAGGAGCCCAAGTATTTCTCCTACTCCTTCCTTTAGTGTTTTCAGGGTGTCTGTTATGATTTCGAAGTCTTTAATCCATTTGGAATTGATTTGGGTGCCGGGTGACATATAAGGATCTAGTTTCAGTTTGTTGCATGTGTTGAGCCAGTTTTGCCAGCACCACTTGTTAAAGAGGATATCTTTCTTCCATACTATTGTTTTAGCTCCTTTATCAAAGATTAAGTAGGCATAGTTCTGTGGGTTCATTTCTGGGTCTTCAATTCTGTTCCATTGGTCTTCAGGCCTGTTCTGGTGCCCATACCAAGCTGTTTTTATTACTATAGCTTTATAATACAGCTTGAAGTTGGGTATTGTTATTCCTCCAGCACTGTTCTTTCTGCCTAGGATTGTTTTTGCTATTCTAGGTCTTTTATTGTTCCATTTGAATTTCTGGATTGCTTCCTCTATTTCATTAAAAAATGGTGGTGGGATATTAATGGGTATTGCATTGAATTTGTAGATAGCCTTTGGCAATATTGCCATTTTGATTATATTAATCCTCCCAATCCAGGAGCATGGAGGTTTTTCCATTTCCTTACTTCTGACTTAATTTCAATTTTCAAGCTTTTAAAGTTCTCATATCTAGTTTAAAGGCAAGAGAACCAACCAGTAACCGGGTACTAGACACCTAGGTGCCCATATTCTTAGCTGCTCTGGAGGCTAAGATCTGAGTATTGTGGATCAAAGTCAGTGTGGGCAGGAAAGTCTGTGAGACCCTTATCTGCAATTAACCACTAAGAAGCCAGAAGCTGAGCTCTGGCTCAAATGGTAGAATAGTAGCCTTGAGCATAAAAGCTCAGGGGCAGCACCCAGAATCCTGGGTTCAAGTCCCAAAACTGGCACCAAAAAAAAAAAATGACAAAGCCAACTACTTACTGACAACAAAGAGCTCATTCATCTAAGCATGGACCTAGAATTCTAAACACTAACCCTTTACTCTTCTTACTAGATACTCATCTCCTGAAATCAAAAAGGCTTAGGGTCCTTTTTCCTATTTATTTAGCCCATGTAGCCTCAGTATTTTCTCAAAAAGAATCAAGATTTTCTTTTGGTAAATTAGACCATTTGAACCAAATGATGGTAAATTAGAAAGGTATGTGAATTTTAGCTATTCCAAACTATCAAAAACACACAGTAACCCAGTTTCCTTGCTCACAAATAACTTTGTTGATAGATGAGAATCGGATACTCATTGGAGCCATTTTAATGAACCCGTAAGATTTAAGAATAATTCATATACTAAAGTATTTCAAAACAGTTCACTTGAAACACTTAAGTTATAAATTTTTGTAATTTAATGTATTTGTTTCTTTTTAGAAAACTCTATTAGATAGAAAGATGAAAGGTGAAGTTGAATCTCATCTTGATCAAATTGTACCACATAAAGTGTTAGCATTGGAATTAGGATAATTTGCTATGTTGCACTTATTTACAGTTTTATTTTCCCTATTTTTAGATGTTAAGATTGACTTTTAATTGCAGAGAATAAGATTATTGCCTTTATATAATCAAACCTCTAATATGTATCGAGCCTTTGGTGGACAAAGTCTAGCTCATGAACGCACTCATTATCAAAGGAGATGCATTATGCTTTGGGATGTGGGAAGATAATGGGGTATTATCACGACATGAATCTTGGATTTCAGTTATATATATGCATATATACGTATGTATATATACATATATATACACATATGTATACACACATATATATAGACACTATGTATATGTGCATATATAGAGAGAAAGTTTATTAGGAGAGAGCACATGTAAAGAATTACCATGTATGAGGATCATTGTGTTTCATAAAAGAAGTCCATGAACAGCATTCTATGAGACTTGGGAGAAAAGAGTTGTTACTGTTGCCTGAGAAAGGTTCATGGATATCTGTCTGGAGGTGCTGACATTTGATCTCTGATCTTAAAGCCAAACTAGATTTGAACAAGAGAGTCTTTGAGGGTTTCAGTCATGCCTATGAATTAAAGTGGGTAAATGATCTAGTCTTTACACAATGTCTCGCACCAAGTAGAGTGTCAATAAATGCATGAGGGGGGCTGGGGCTATAGCCTAGTGGCATGAGTGCCTGCCTCGGATACACAAGGCCCTAGGTTCGATTCCCCAGCACCACATATGCAGAAAACGGCCAGATGCGGTGCTGTGGCTCAAGTGGCAGAGTGCTAGCCTTGAGCGGGAAGAAGCCAGGGACAGTGCTCAGGCCCTGAGTCCAAGGCCCAGGACTGGCCAAAAAAAAAATAAAAAATAAAAATAAATGTATGAGGATTAAGTGCATAATCTGCAAGTTGACTGTTACTGCCTGCTTGTCTGCCTTGTGAATGATGTCAGAGAAGTCACTGGAGAACATTTTCCCAAGAGCTAACTTGCACAATGTTTCTTCACTTACCAAGGGCTTTAACTGCTTTGCTTCCCCGTATTCCAATTCTCATAAACATTGGCCACCATGCTTTGTCTCTAAAACATGGTGCAGCTGCTGGGTGGTCCTTCTACCGACCCCTAACAGAGTCAGCTGTTCACCAGAGAGTAGGATTGATGTCTGACCAACAGATGATCACGTGCAGGGAATGAAAGGAGAGGAGGGGCTGCTGGGAGGCAATTCGTGCAGTGGTTTGGCTTGATTGTATTAAACGGGTAGAGATGGATGGAAGCTTAGTCTCAAGCCAGTTCTGAAGATAGGTAATTTGTGTCAAATAGTTCTGAAGTGCTGTATCCATGGAGGGAAGTGGAGTGGAGAGCCGAGTCCAGTGCCATTATAGATTACATGCTTACAGCCTGGGTAGCAATGAGATTTTAACCTTCACGTAGGACCCAGATATTCATGACCCATGTCATCAATAGACCAAGGTTGGTATAGGTTAAAAAACTTCAAACTACCTTAGCCAAGGACTAGACCAGTCATCGTTTTAACAATTCTGTAGGATGTGTGAAAGGGGAAGATGATTTTGACAGGAAGACCGTAAGTGCTTTCTCAGGTGTTTCCCCTCTCTCTAGCATTTGTCTCTCTGAGTGTTCTTCCTTGCTCAAACTTACATTCTCTTTTATGACATTTTTCTTGATTGTCTTCTTTTTCGCTGGTCTCTTCCCCTCAGAATCCTTTCTTCCTTGGGCTGGCAAGAACAGCCCCCATGAATTTTACTGGATCTCTCTCTCTCTTTCTCTCTCTTTTTTTAATGTCTTGATATTGACGTTGTCCTCTGTTTGGAAGAAACTTCTGTGTTGACTTTCACCTCTGGGGTTTTGAGTTGTAGTTACAGGGTGGTCATCCCAAATAAAATGTGTTAGTGTCACCTTCTACATCGTACCTCCAAGACTGAATCTATTGGCTCATTCTATTCCTCCTGATAGCCGCCTACTGTTTTATTTTCTGTCTTGCTGTCATCCAGTTCATGCTTTTCTATAAGTCTTACATTTGTTACTTATATTTTTTTACTATCCTTGTGACGTAATTCCTTTCTTTTTTTCTTTTTTTTCAAATTTTTATTATTAAACTGATGTAGAGGTTACAGTTTCATACATTAGGCATTGGATACATTTGTTGTACTGTTTGTTACCTTGTTCCTCAAACCCCACTCCACTCTCCCCCTTACCCTTTCCCCCCCTGAGTTGTTCAGTTCACTTACAACAAACATTTTTGCACGTATTGCTTTTGTATTTGTTTGTCTTTTTTACCTGTGTCTCTCAATTTTGGTATTCCCTTTCAATTTCCTAGTTCCAATACCAGTATACACGGTTTCCAATATACTCAAATAAATTACAGAGATAGTGTAGGTACAACCACAGGAAGGTGATACAAGAACATCATCAATAGTAGAAGCTACAGATACACATGGGTCATTGAAAGTAGTTACAACTGTGATATAATAATTGTCTCCATAACATGGAGTTCATTTCACTTAGCATCATCTTATGTGTTCATAAGGGTATAGCAATTGGGCCTTGTGATGCTCTGCTATAACTTGCCTAAACCTGTACTAATTATTCCCAATAAGGGAGACCATAGTGTTCATGTTTCTTTGGGTCTGTCTCACTTCATTTAGTATAATTTTTTCCAAGTCCTTCCATTTTCTTAAAAATGGCATTTGTTACTTCTAAAGGCCTTGTAGTTATTCCCAATCAGCATTGTATATAGCTTTATTTAGGCTCAAATGACAACTTTTAGGCTATTATGTCTAGTAATCTCTGAGCTGGTGTGTGTGTGTGTGTGTGTGAGTGTGTGTGTGTGTGAATGTGTGTGTGTGTGTGTGTGCTCTTGAGGTTTGAACTAGGGCCTGGGCACTATAGCTGAGCATTTTTGTTCAAGTCCAGCGCTGTGCCATTGGAGCCCCAGCTCCCCTTTTGCTTTCTGATGATTAATTAGACGTGAGTCTCATGGGCTTTTCTGCCCAGGCTGGCTTCAAATTGTGATCTGCAGATCTCAGCATTCTGAGTAGGTTCATTACAGGTATGGACCATAGGCACACTACTTTTTGTTTTCACAGACAAGAGCTGATTATTGAGGAACAGTGAGGAGAACTCTTACTTTTGAGCTGGTTTTGATTGCATTTTTTTTCTTCTTAAAAACCTGAATTGACTGCTTTTCCTTTAGTCCTTCCTGGTCTGATACTAAAAGCCTTTCACAATAGAGCTCCTTTCCATATTCCCAGATTTCCCTCTGTTCTTTTCTTGTTTTCCCCTCTGTGATTTGTTCCCGCTAGTATGGAACACGCAAACAGCCTTCTAACTTCAGGCCTCTTGGGGGCCAGTTCAGATACTGGTCTTCCTGTCCAAAATTAATTTCTTCTTCCCCTGAACCTTTAGGTTACTTTCTAATGATAGCCCTTATTTCCCTTATTCTGCCCTTATTTCCAGGGCTGACTTTTGTGTACTTTTTGTGTCAACTTCTTGAAGGTTTGGCTTCATTTTGGTTTTGTGTTTCTGTCCTTCCTACACCATAAGACAGAGTCCCTGATGATTTAATAAGTTTGTAAAAAATATGTAAACTCATGGAGAAGTTTAATAGTGTCTACTCAGAAGAAATGAGGAGATAGCACGGTAGTTTCAGTCCGATAGAAACATTGAATTGGGAATCACTTTAATCCTAAAATATATCTAAAATCTTAAGATTTGTTAGTCAAGTATGCACTCAGAATTATGTTAATTTAAGTCATTTGTATCATTAGAGCTAAATCATTATACACTTAGAAGGAAAATCCAAACAGTGACTCCTCTCAAAACCATTTCAGAGAAAGCCAGAATGTTTTGAGATAGGATAGTATTCAACTATCACTGATGAGAATACCTTTTCTTCTTACATTGATTGGGTATTTACTAGTCAAAACTCCTTATGTAAATAAAAACAACTTAGTCTCCAGAGTTTACCTTTACTTTATTTGCTTATTGCTAGAAATTGCAGTTCTCCATATCTACCACAGTTATATCACCTTATAATTTGGATTTCATATCTTTGTAAACCTTACAAAATTTGATGTTTGTATGCATTAACTTGAAGACCATTGGAATATTGATAGTTATACGAATCATTGTTTAAAACATTAATTCTGAGAAGACAGAAATTTTGAAATAAATGCTGTCGTGGAATCCATTTTTGTGCTTAAAGAAAGTTTTCCTGTGACTTTGGATGCCCTTATCATAGTTAGTACTCATTTCGAGTATTATTTATGCTTTTACTCATCCAACTTTTTTTAGTATTTAATAAAATGCAATTAGCAGATCATCTGTTATAAAATGGTAGCTGTCAGCCCAGCGTTTGCATACTTCAGTTCCCCATGGGCCAGAAAACATGACTTTCATTCTGTAGCCTTAGCCTTGACCCTGCCTGCTACAATGCCTTCTTTCTTCTGGTAGAAACACCTGCACAATGCAAGTCATCCTGTCAGTCTTCCTCCAGCCCTTGTGTTACAGTGTCATAGTTGATGTTCACAGGACCTCTGGAGCCGCAAATCCCTCCCATGGCCATTCTGCTGGGGCTGGCTTGGGCCATGTTTCTAGGTAAATACAATTTCCACCTCCCCTCCTGCTCCATCCTCCCACATCCTGGCTGAACCCGTGTGGGACAGCTTGCCCACCGCCTCAGCACTTGCCAGACTTGGAAGCGGCCAGTGTCTGGATCTGCCACCTCTCTCGCCCTCCATGTCATCTGTCTTCCTGCCAGCACAAGGGAGATACAAGAAAAACAGGTCAGCGGATCCGGGCATTTCCTCCCTGGGCAGGTTTCCACTTACCTCTTGTCTGCCCTCTTGCTTTGGCCTCTCTCGCCCAGATCACTGCCTGCTACTTCCTGCTATTGGGCAGCCAAGGATTATACTGGCTATTGGCAGGAGCTGGCAATCCTGGTGCCCGTGGCTCACAGCCATATGTTTTAGGCTCCTTCAGGAAGCTCTGCTAAGACACCAGGGAAAGGGATATCTGACCCTTCCCTGCCGTGACCAAGGCACACTAGCACCCAGCAATGATATTCATAGGCAGCATCATCACTGTCATGCAGATCTCCAAGAGCAGAGGCAGCTTGGCATCAAGTACGGAGACCTTTGTGTAGCGGACAGCACAAGAGGGGAGCCTTTGCCATATAATTGGATTCCGGGAACTTCAAAAAACAAGTAACGTGTAAACACTTTGAACTCCCTCTGTCCAACCTCATACCTGACACACTCCTTCAACCGCCCATGAACAAAAACTTCCTCACAGGCGAGCCGACTTTCTCTCTCTCTCTCTCTTCCTCCCCGCCACCCCCACATGCTCACTATAACACACTGTGCCGGGTCCTCCTGGATCTACATCCACATACCTATTTGCACATATGCAGACTTAGGCTTAGGAAGCACACTCTTGTACAGCATCAGGAACACACGCATGTAGGCAAGCAGGGGCACACACACGCACACGTGAGCGCACCAAGTACACAGTGGCTTGGAAGGTGCTAAGGGGTTTTCGAGGACTGTGTCCTACTTGCTCAAGTCCAGGGTGTTGTTCTTGTGGTGGGCGTGGCTAAGGAGCCCAGCGCTGCTTACTGGACAGTCCATTGGCACTTGGGCCTCCCCCTGCTGTCCTCACCAGTCTCCCATTCCCTGAACCATGCAGCTTCGGAGACCTGGGTAGCAACAAACTCTTCGGGGAAAGCAATCAAGGCAGAAATGTCAATGTAACAGGACCACATGATTACGCCCCAGTAGTGCCCCAACCAAGGATGGCATTCGTTACCCCTCAGGTCTACACCCTATAGCACAGCGCTGCACGCAGAGAATGGGGCAGGCCTGTGCCCCAGAATCCTTGCCTCTTCTCCCTTCTACTTGGTCCCAGGGTGGTGGGGCGCCCAACCTGGCCTTCCTAGCCACCACCTGCCATCTGCAGCTGAGTTCCTGAGGCTTGTCCCCTGCACACATACCTCCTTTGCTGATAACTCCCTCTGAGTTCTCTCTCCTAGCCCTCCTGTCCCTGCCTTGCTGCTCTGGACTGCTTTCAACTCACACATGCCTCTGCATCACTGCCTCTTTGCCTCTGCCTCTGCTTCCCAATTTCCCCCTCCTCCTCTTGAGGTTCACAGGCTGCACACCTCCCCATGTACCTGTTCACTTCTTCTGGGGAAATTACAACTGCCTCACCCTGGCCTAGCCCTTCTTATCTTCTCCAAATCTCCCTCTGCTCTCACCCTCTGCACACCTGGGATCTCTCAGTCCTCTGGTGAACACCAATCCCCATTTATCTAATCTGTTGTCTGCCTGCTCTGTGCCCAAGCCCCTCTGCTCCTTTTCTGTGCACAGGAGGTTTGTGACAAAGGTAGGAGGGAAGCGGCACTCCTTTCCTGCCTTCTGGTTTTATGACTGACATCCGATTGGTCTGGAAATGGCCTCTGCCCCCTTGGCCAAGACCACCTGAAGACCTTGCCTGGCTTGCTAGGCAGCAGCCCTGTGTTTTTCTGAGCAGGAAGGACTGTACATATGCGACCCACTATGCAGAAAAGCCTCCAGGGGGTGGCCGGATGTTTTGTTTCTCCATTCCTTGCCCACTTTGTTGATGTGTGCTTTCATTTGCATTCCAACAGGAACAGCCTTAAGGGAGGGGTAGTGAGGCTGCTTAGAGGTAGGCAGTTGGTGCTCACAGGCCAGCAGGGCCTCCTGGTGCCTCACTAACAGTGCATTTGCACCTGGGGTGCTGGGAAGCCTCTGGGCAGTGCCCATATGGTTTGGAGCTCTGTGACATGGCCAGGTACTAGGCGCCTCCTGCTGACTTGAGCCAGTGTTCCAACTGGAGTTGCCATAGCAAAAAGGACACAGGGCCCCTTGGGGGTTTGCTGTAACTTCTCACTAGTTCTCACAGGCCTTCGGGGATGCACAGGATGTGTAGAGCCGCACATCCCTCCCCTGGCCATTCTGCTGGGAACGGCTTGGGCCAGGGTCCTAGGCAAATACACTTTCCACCTCCCCTCCTGCTCCATCTTCCCACATCCTGGTTGAACCCGTGTGACACAGCTCCCCACCGCCTCTGCCCTTGCCAGTCCTGGAAGTGGCTTGTGTATGGATCCGCTACCTCTCTCACAATCAACCTCATCTCTCTTGCTCAGAGCATAAGGGAGATACAAGATTAGCAGGTCAGCGAATCTGGGCATCTCCTTTCTGCGATAGTGTCTGCTTACTCTTGTCTTCCCGCTTGCCTTGGCCTCTCTGGCCCAGATCCCTGCCTGCTACTTCCTGCTATTGAGCAGCCAAGGATTATACTGGCTAGAGGCAGGAGCTGGCAATCCTGGTGCCCGTGGCTCACAGCCATATGTTTAAGGCTCCTGCAGGAAGCTCTGCTAAGACACTAGGGAAAGTCATATCTGACCCTTCCCTGCCTCGACCATGGCACACTAGCACCCAGCAACAGTATTCATAGGCGTCATTGTCACTGTCATGCAGATCTCCAAGAGCAAAGGCAGCTAGGTATCCCGGGTCTCAAGTCCGGAGACCTTTGTGCTGAGGACAGCACAAAAGGGGAGACTTTGCCAAATGATTGGTGTCTGGGAACTTCAAATAAGCAAGTAAACATGCACACAATTGGAACTCCCTATGTCAACCTCATACATGACACACTCATACAACCGCACATGAACAAAGAATTCCTCATAGGCGAGATGACTCTCTCTCTCTCTTTCTCTTTCTCCCTTCCCGCCACCTCCACATGCTCACTCATAACACACTGTGCCGGGTCCTCCTGGATCTACATCCACATACGTATTTACACATACACAGACTTTGGTTTAGTAAGCACACCCATGTACAGCATCAGGAACAAACACACACGCATGTAAGCAAGCACGGGCATACATATGCACATGCGAGCGCACCCAGTACACAGTGGCTTGGAAGGTGCTAAAGGGTTTCCGGGGACTGTCCTACTTGCTCAAGTCAAGGGTGATATTCTTGTGGTGGGCGTGGTAAGGAGCCCAGCGCTGCTTACTGGCCAGTCCATTGGCACTTGTGCCTCCCGCGGCTGTCCTCACCAGTATCCCGTTCCCTCAACCATGCAGCTTGGGTGACCTGGGTAGCAACAAACTTTGGGGGGAAAGAAATCAAGGGAGAAATGGGAATGCAACAGGACCACAGGATTAGGCCCCCAGTAGTGCCCCAACCTGGGAACGCATTCATTACCGCTCAGGTCTACACCAAGAAGCATGGAGCTGCAAGCAGAGAGCGGGGCAGGCCTGTGTGCCAGAATCCCTTGCCTCTTCTTCCTTCTCTTGGTCCCAAGGTGGTGGGGTGCCCATCGTGATCGTCCAACCTCGCCTTTCTTGTATGGTGCAAGTCAGTTCGCTTTTTGGCAGGAACTGACCAGGAGGGCCTCCTAACGGAGGCTCAACCTGCCCACCTTGATCTTGGGTCTGCTACTTTGCTTCTTCACAGGAGCCAGCGGATCAGCTTAGGAGATCTCCATTTTGTAAGTCTTTTAAATATCAGGCCTGTGTGTATTGTTTCTTCTGTTTTATTGGAATTGTTTTACCTCTTGTTATTTTGTGGACTGCACAACTGAGGAGACTGATAGGCATGGGCAACGTCCCTTCCACTCCCGTGGACTTGACTTTAGCCCACTGGAAGGAAGTTACTCTCAATAATAGTGTAGAGATCAAGAAACGAAAGTGGGTGACTCTCTGCTCTTCTTAGTGGCTCACTTTCAAGATGGGTGGCCACCAGAAGGGACTTTGGACTTGAGTACAATTCTCAAAGTAGAGGACTATGTTTTTAATTCCTTACATAGTCACTTCGAAAAAGTTGGTAGATATCACCTTCTCTGGGCCCTCCCGTGTGTCCGTCCCTTCTCCTTTTGTGTGAAAACTCATTTTGTTTTTTAAACACAAAGAGAATTTCAACCACCTGTCACTCATGGTCTCAATTACTTGTGGTAATACTCAGTTAGCTGCTGTTACTGTGGTGGCACTTACTAAAAACTTCATAGAGTATATTAATCAGCT